>NW_006921714.1:3873380-3885898 GCF_000298275.1 Orycteropus afer afer | reverse complement strand
AACGAAGCCCTGCCTGCTCCTGTGTGCGACACAACGAAGCCCTGCCTGCTCCTGTGTGCGACACAACGAAGCCCTGCCTGCTCCTGTGCCGCACGTACACTCTTTGCCACGCTGAGCCCCCGTCACAGCCGCTGCGTCGGTCCCTCTCGTTAAGGGTCTTCCCCCTTTTCCATGACCCTCTGCTTCACTGAGCATGATACGTACCCTCCTTTAGGGACTGGTCCTTCCTGAAAACATTCCAGAGTACGAGAGACAAAGTCTGGCCTTTCTCGCTTCTAAGGAGCATTCTGGCTGTACTTCTTCTGAGACAGACCAAAGAAGAAATAGGAATAATTAGCTGTTCTCAATTTAGAATATGTATGTATATTCAGAGTTCATAGTAAAGATGTGAGAAGTCTCATTATGTTTCACCCAGACTGTTTTTAATCACTTAATACTAAGAATCTTTATTCACATTTTTTAAAAACAGATGAGCTCCAAAAGGAAATGTTGGATGATGTGCAAAAGAAATTGATGCACTTAGTGAACAGCACGGAAGGAAGAGTGGATAAGTATGGCCGCGCCTTGTAGCTTTTCTGTCATTGAGAGGGATGGCATTTTTGGTAGAAACAACTTTGACATGCACATTTGTACATGGTTTAATGTTTTTAAGCCTTTATTTTTCCTTATGTAGTGATGAGCTCTAGGGAATTGTAATGAAGGGTCAACAGAATAACTTGCTCTTCCTTTCCTTTGGTTTTTTACATTGCTATTTCCCAACACATACTATTTTGCTTAAAACAGTATGGAAGATTTAAAACATCATCCCAATATGAAGTGCTTTAGCATATCATAAAGCTTAATCTTAACCTTTTAAAATGTCTCTTACTGTCCTTAAGTGAACCTATCATCTTGCTCAAATGAATTAGGTCTGAAACCTAGGTGTTTATGTATCATTTAATATTTAAAAAGTTATTAATAGCAAATTAATTTTTCATGTGAATGGGGAAATCTGAGTGTAACAATAAAGCACAAGAACCATCAACACCATTTAAAGTGGGGAGGGAGGAAATCTGATGGGTTTCCTTAAGGTGAACACCATGAATGCACCATCAGAGTTGATTATCTGATTGAAGAAAACGAGGGGCTAGTAAGTGATGTTTTGAAAGGTACACTTCCTGGGTTGTCTGAAGTACTTTTAGAGTTGTCAGGACTAAAAAAAAAAAAAAAAAAAAAAGCTACTTTAAAATATTTTATTGTCTTTGAGAAAACACCCTTGTGTGACTGTTGTGTGCAGTGAGTGTTGGGATATCCTGAGGTGGACTGAGCTGTTTCTCCTTTGTTTTCAGAGTCCTGATGAGAAACCTCTTCATTGGACATTTTCACACACCAAAAAGTCAGCGTCAGGAAGTCCTCCGGTTAATGGGAAGCATCCTGGGTATTAAAAGGGAGGAAATGGAGCAGGTAACTGAGAGGTGGAAGCCTTTCTCAGTATGTTTATAACCAAGGTTGTGGCATCACTGAACACTGCTTCCTTTACTGTCTATTATACAATTTTTACTGATACCATTTTCTCAGTCATGTGGAAATGGAGTCATGTCATACTCTAGGGAAGAGGATTTGTTCAGTTGGTTTGTTAGTGTAATCTCTTGTAACTTAGAAACCACCTCCCATATCAGGGTGCTTCGATTTTGCGACATGACAATCCCCAAAACTTTGATTGCGATACTGCTTGAGATGACGTTTCGTTGTCTTCATAGCCATTATCAGTGGAATATATCTACTCAGAACTGGACTTGAAAAGGATGGTTTGCTACTATGAAATCATATAAAAGTAGTTATTTTTTGTATTGATAATATTTTTCTGATTTAAAATAATCTTTCAGTTGCTTCATGAAGATCAGGGTGGTGTTACCAAGTGGATGACTGGGTGGCTTGGAGGAGGATCAAAAAGTGTCCCCAACACACCTCTGCGACCGAACCAGCAGTCTGTGTTTAACAGTGTAAGAGCCGATTCCGTTCTTGCCGCGTAGGGATGGAGGAAGGGCCACACGTGCTCTGATTTGCAAATATCGCAGAAGGTTCTTTAGGTGATTCTATACAGCCCTTTTATTTTGGTGTTGTGGAAACTGACATCCAGAGAAAGGGGATTCACTTAATGATAAGAAGCCAGTTTTAATTAAAAAAAGAAAAAAGAAATTTCCACAATGGCTTCTTTTTTTTGTCTGTCTTGCTACTAAATACGAGATTCTAAAAGACCAAGGCTTTATTTTATTCACATATGTGTGTGTGTGTGTGTGTGTGTGTGTGTATCTGCCTAGTCACTGTGCCAGGAACTCTGGTGGTGTAACGCCTAAGGCACTTGACTGCTAACCAGAAGACTGGCGGTTCAAACCCACCAGCCTCTCCTCAGAAGGAAGATGAGGTAATCTACTTTCGTGGTGATACCACCTTGGAAACCCAAGGAGGGGTCACTTTGAGTCGGATCCAACTCGACAGCATCAAATTTGGTTTTTTGGTTAGTACTGTGCCAATGCTTACTGAGCACTTGCTGCGTACTAGACTGTTCTAAGCTTGAGAGATGCAGCAGCAAACCAGACAGACAAGGGACCTGCCCTCGGTGAACTTACATTCTGTTATAAACTTGTAAACACAGTGTCTGGTGTATGGTAAACTTCAGACAACTGTTAATTGACACGAGTAACTCTATGAGTTAGACTGTGGAGTTCTGTTTTTTACTTCCTTTCTTATTTTTTAATGAAGAGAGAATTGAGGATAGATAACTTAGCAGAACTGGTTAGTTAAGGATAAAACCCAGAGTTACTTTACTTGGATCACATAAAATTTAAAGGAACTATCTACATTATGTTATTTTAATCTGGGTAATGTTACTGGTGATCTTTTGCCTTGTTTATTAACTGAGTGTTACTTTAGAAAAATATAAGGCGCTCTGGTGGCATAGTGCCTAAGGCATTTGACTGTTAACCAGAAAGTTGGTGGTTTAAACCCACCAGCCAACCAGCCACTCTGTGGAAGGAAGACTAGGCAATCTATTTCTGTAAAGACTTACTGTCTTGCAAACCCAAAGGGGGCTGCTGTGAGTCGGAATTGACTCAATGGCAGTGAGGTGTTTTGGTTTTTTTTTTGGTTTTAGGAAAATACAGCTGCTACTTGCTTTTCTTTGATATAGTTTTTCAAGTCCATTAAAATGATTTAAAACTTGATGTCTTGAGTGCCATTGATAGCAAGAAATAAAAGGTTTGTCAGTCGGCTAACTTGATTATAAGATATTTGCAAAGAGTTATCATTAGAATATTGACTGAAAGTCTTAACTGTAAAACAGAGATCCCAATGACGTGATTAAGTTTTGAATATTTATTTAGAATAACCGGTACCTTTTTTTGGTTGTAGTGAATATAATTGTATTATCCAGCTTAAGCATAACCAAAATGTTTTTTTTTCAGTCTTTTTCAGAACTTTTTGTTAAATTTCTAGAAACAGAATCTCACCCATCTGTTCCACCACCAAAGCTTTCTGTTCATGATATGAAACCTCTCGACTCACCAGGAAGGAGAAAACTAGCTACAAATGAACCAGAAAGTTACACAGGTAATTTCAAAAACTGAATAATTAATGAGTATACTTCACAGTGATACTAACTAAACTTTTAGTGTTGTTGAATATGTGTGATGACTTTTTCCAAAATTCCACTAAAGCATCCGATTTTGGCTTCGTATATTCTTGTTGTAATCAAATATTTAATTAGATTAATTTAAACAGTGTGAAATATTTTCCCTTTGTATATCAGAATGATATTTCTTTCTCTGCATCAAAACAGAAAAACTCATTGATGTCAAGTCGGATCCGACTCATAGCGACCCCTCCTTGGGTTTCTGAGGCTATACCTCTACAGAAGTAGATTGCCCAGTCTTCCTTCAGAGGAGTGGCTGGTGGGTTTGAACCGCCGTCTTCCTGGTTAGCATTCAAATGCCTTATGCACTACGCTACCAGAGCTCCTTTTCTTTGCATAACCATGTTGAGTTATTTTTCTAAAAGTGGTGGCGAATTTGTCAAACCTTTACTTGTAAAACCTTTTCCCTAAATTTCCCTGCTAAATTTTGTGAAAACTTGGAAACTTTTCTGATTTTTTAACAAGTATAAATGATCCTGCAAACCCTTTTCCTTGGCACACGGGGCGATAGCCTGTTGAAGCACATCCCGGGGCTCAGTGTGGTGGGGCTGCTCTTTCTCTCCTCCTCCTTGCTGGCCTCCACTCTGTCTGTTACCAAGTCATGGGCCCAGCTTGATCTGAGCTGATCAGAGACAAAACCCAGGCGTGGTTTGAGTTTATATGGGGTTCGTTTTTAATCTGGACTTGGAAGTATGTAGTAAGGGTCAGCGTTTACTAGAGAGTTTGGAAAGTTGTCATTCAGGGAAAAGCACAGCTTGGGAACCTAGGCGTGCTTGATGATAAATAGATTTGATGAATTTGTCATAATGCTTTCTTTGATTTAGGGAGCCTCCTTTTTAATTGAGTTCCCTGTTGCTGAAGTGGCACCTTCAGAGGATTACTTACCTGTTACTATTTGTTGGTGGTTTGGGGCAGGAAGGCAGAATTCTCTCCACAACCTATAGGTGGTGGTGGTTAGTTGCCGCCGAGTCCATTGTGGCTCCGGGCCCTCCACGTGTGCAGAGCAGAAGCTGCCCTCCATCGGTTTTTAGGGAGGTGACCTCTCAGAAGCAGATTGCTGGGCCTTTCTTCTGAGGGAGGTTCAGATGGCAACCTCTCAGCTACTAGTGAAGCACTTAACCCTTTGTGCTACCTGGGGGTGACCCCCAGTTCCACGATACCTGATTCCAAGTACCTGTTTCACTAAAAAGGAATTATGCCAGAATAACAGTAACAAGAAAGAATCTAATCAATTGTTTTCAAACTTTTGACTGTCTAAAAGATGATGAGGCAATGTAATGCATACATTGTTGTTACTGTTTTTAATTAAAATTAATTCTCACCATTGTAACATGGACGCCAGTTTTTTTCATTACAATATCCATCTTTCAGGTATGTTGTTAGAGAGTTTGCCTTGCAACATAGACATCACCTTTAAAAAGCTGTTGTTATGGTAGATGAAGTTTATCGTCTGTGTAACTGGTATATAGGTATAAAGCTGCAGTATTAATGTGTCTAATGAAGTAGTAGATACAAATGCAGAGATCCTTCTCACCCCATTCCTGTGTCATTGTCTCGATCGTCCTCTGTCTTCCTTGTTGGTAGCCCCAGGCCTTCCTTGCTTCCTTGGCTTGAATGTGCTCCTGTAACAGGGTTTTTATTAGAAAGTGTTTGAATTACCAACAGCGGACTTCAGACAGATTTTAGTAATACAAATTGTTTGGAAATTAAGACCTGTTTTGCTCATTTTGAGTAATTAAAGAAGACTTACAAAAAAGGCAAATACCATACTGTGATTACCAACAAGGTAAAGTTGATAGTGTAGTAAACTGATAATTCCTACGTACACAGGGAGTCCCTGAGTTATGAACGTCTGACTTACGTACACCCTGTAGTTATGAACCAATCCCAGTAAAGCCTGTTTTATTGAAAGTTCGAGGTGCATCCAGTGGTTTGTAATAATAAATGGGTACTGCATGGTGATGTGCATCAAAACATACCTTACTGTGCTAAAAATGTTCCAGTGTATCCGTAAATGGTGTTTTTTTTTTTTTTTTTTAAACTTTTTATTGTGATTTGGGTGAAAGTTTGCAGATGTTTAATGTTTTTTATGCATAGAAAGATACCAAACCAAAAAAAAAAAAAATGGAGCTCCGGTGGCACAGTGCCCAAGCCATTTGACTGCTAACCAGAAGGTTGGTGGTTCACACCCACCGGCCACTCTGTGGAAAGAAGATGGGAGATGTAGTCCCATAGATATTTACTGCCTTGGCAACCCAGTAAGGGCTGCTCTGAGTCAGAAAGTAGCACTCATAGAAAGGTACATTATATACTAAGACAAGCACGTGATTGACATTAGATATGAACTGTACCTAACTGTTCTGACTTAAGTACAAATTCGACTTAAAGACAGACTTAGGAATGGAACTTGTGTGTAATCTGGGACTGCCTGTATACCAAAAACCACGCTCACTGCCATCAAGTTGATTCTAAGTCATAGTGATTTCTTTTGGGTTTCCAAGACTATGGATCTTTACTGAAGCAGGCCACCTAGTCTTTTTTCCGTGGAGCAGCTGTTGGGTTCGAACCACCTACCTTTTGGTTAGCAGCCAAATAAATGCCTTAACCACTCCACCAGCAGAGCTCCTTTCTGCCTATACAGAAATGTTAATAAATGAAACAATATAAGCATCATTTTCTTTATGCTGTTGTGAAGGGTTACTCAATAATGCCTGTTTTATCATTTAGAAACAGCGGGCTCTAGAGCTGGTAGAAGAGCAGATGTGAATCCGTTCCTTGCTCCCCGCTCCGCAGCTGTGCCTCTTGTTAACCCAGCAGGACTTGGACTTGGTGGATCTGGGCACCTTCTTTTGAAACCCATCTCAGACGTTTTGCCCTCCTTTACACCTTTGCCAGTGTCACCTGACAACAGCGCTGGAGTTGTGTTGAAAGACCTTTTAAAGCAATAGATAATTCGTAAGCCAGAGACAATAGAGCACTTTAAAGAAATCATGAACACTATGTGTATGTACTTTATCACAAAGTGGCCTTTTGGGAAAAGTCATATATTTGTCTGCCGTTGTACTTTCCTCTAAATTTAATAAAAAATTCTGAATGCTTTTAGAAATTGCAGGTGTCACAGGAACACATGTTTGCTATATGGTGTCCTTTTTCCCTCCTCTGATTTGACCTCATTTAAGGTCATCTGATTTACAAAAGAATCAAAGACAAAATACCAGTAGCTATATGTTCATTTCTTTCATTTCCTTCTCTGATTTTATGAGCTCAATTAAGCTAGAGACCCCTGATTTATGTTTTATCTTGAGAAAGAAAAACAATATTAGTAGTGACTTCCCTGCATAGTATAGAGTTGAGCTGATGCACATACTAATCGTCTTTGCAGAACTTTGTGTAGACAGGTCAAGGTCAAGATTGTCCCTGAGAGGTCTCAGGTGTCCTGAGGTGGAACGCGTATGTGCTCGGTTCTGTGTACTTTCATCACTTGTAGATTGCTGTGATAACCATCACAGTCCAGACACACAGGATTATAGCCACCACCTGCCCTCCCGGTTGTCCATCTCTGGAATTTGACCATCTCAAGACTCCTGTAGCAATGGAGTCACACATACACACCTTCGGAGAGTGACTTTTTCACACGGCTTACTTCTCTTGAGATCTATCCCAACGTTGCATGCATTAACGGTTCCTTTACATTGTGAGGATGCAGCATGACGGTGTCATTCAGTTTTCGGAGCTAAGGTATCTTTTTAAAGTTACCATCTTAAAATGAAATGTTTCCTCACTTAAACAGCTCTCACGTCTGTGTGAATCATGCATCTGTGTCACCGCGGTGAGCAGTCATGCTGCACACGCCACCTCCTGCCTCCGTCTGAGGTGGATCCCTGAGCTGCACAGAGACCGGTGCAGTCACGGCAGGAACATCACACCAGGTGTTCGGAACTGGACAGTCAGAGTGTAGTTCTTTAATTTTAAATAAACCCTTCATAAACAATCCTGTTTTGGAACATAATTATATCAAGATGTTCATATCTGTATTACTTACTGAAGTTGTGCATATAAAAGGACATTTCTTGCAGATTTTATAAATTCCATTACGTGTTCAAGATAGAAACATTGTATAGCAAGGAAAGGTGAAAATGATCCTAATCCAAATATGTAAATAGAGCTAAATTTGGTTGGTTGTAAATTTTGCCATGACTGTATACTTTTTACTGTATTTGGAAGACTGGAAGTCTTTAATTATCTGTTGATAGATGAAACTTGTTTTTCTGAAACATGAAGTAACTGAGACAGTGCTGTCTCTGAACATTACCTGTCTCCTTGGCTAACTCATTTATGATGCCATTCTTTATGTCATGTACTTTACAGGAAGTTATACAGGTTCTATATTAGAACTGTCAAACGGCCTCCTGTTGGTTTTGCCCATTATTTCTCTATGAAAGTGTTACCAGGGTTTTATATGCTCTTTACAAGGATGTGTTCACTGACCATCCTCAGGTATTTGCCACTTGGGTTCCCATTTCATTTCAGCGGGAAGCAGCTGTGATCCCGGCTTCCAGTTTGGGGGCAAGGAGAGACATGTGGTCTTAAATGCTGTCTTGTATCATTTGAGAAGAGATGCGTGGTGGGGACTTAAGGAGCATGTTGACATACTTTAAATGACTTTTAAGAGTGTTTCCTTCCCTGACCAGAATGGCCTGTCCCCTCCCCCCATAGTTTAACATCAGTTTGAAAGCTGTTATGGGTGGATTGCATGTCTAACTGTCACAGCACATGATCCTCCATGGCTGCAATTTAAATAACTATGTGACCTTGTCCTAAAGCTATGAGACCTAATGTTTTATTTGTATCACCATCAAACTATACTGACTGGTACACATACTAAGTGTGTGTTGATTTAAAACCAGATGTAACTCATCGACGTTTCTGAAACTGAGTTGTGTTAGAGGTGACCCGTCTGCTTGAGGAATCTTGTTAGTAAGCAGGGGAAGAACATGTAATTCTGATGTGAACAATAGTGCACCATTGCTAACAGTTACTCCCCTGCTGTACTTTGTACTAACTTTACTCTGCACACTCTGTAAACTCACTCAAATTTGGAGTTGAACTCTGTCTTCACTGCCATGGTTTTCCACCACATTCCTAATTATTTTCAATCTCTAGACTAGAGGAGAAAATTCTTCCAGCCTTTGAATTTGATTTTAGTTTAATCCTGTATCTTGTGGTGGTTTGAGTGTGGGTTCCTGTTATCATTGATTGAAAATAGTAAGCAAGAAGAAACAAACTAAACAACAAAACTATGGAAAAGGGAATGGCTTTCTTGCAACTAGCCAATTAAAACATTAAATATTTGCCCCAAAAGAAAGCTTCCAGTTTATTTTAACTTTGTAATGGTTAATAGGCCAAAAAGAGACTGCTCTCAAAATATTTCCCAAATCAGTAGGTTAAAAAAAAAAAAAATCCCAAAAACAACTATCTTGAGAGGCAGAGAGGTGATAAGATTTATTTAGAATGTGTCAGACTTTAAGCATTTGAATTTCATTTTTAAACTGAATGAAATTTTTATGTCAAAGTATTTAAAAGGTATTCTGTCAAAACAGTTGATACTTTTTTTTTGTAAATATCAAGCATAAGTGATATTTCATACATTCCTATGGAAAAAAATAATGGTACTTTTAATGTTCTGTCATTTGTGATCACTTGTCAGCCTTTACTTTTTAACTTATTGACAAATTGTTGTTTGATTTTTAGGAAAGTAGATGAATATGGGAATAGAGCTAAAGTCAATGCATTTCTGAGTTTCTCAGGAGCAAAAAAATCCCAAATAAAAATGACATGTGAGTTGGCAATGTCTTCATCCACAATAAAGAAAACATTTTCACAAACAGCTGCTGGCTTTTTCTTTAGAAGGGGGAGAAATGACTTACACATGTTGTTTATAGCAGCAGTCGATGAACTACTGCCACTGGTGGCCTTGAGTCTTCGCCGATGTCTGCTGTTTGGATACTGGTGGAGGTTTGGAAATTTGAAGTATGAACAATTTGATAGATGCTCGAGATTATGTATGAAAAGAGGACCTGAGAGGTTGTAGCCAGCCTTTGTTTTGTTTTTCTTCTCAGGTGGTATTAGGCATTGTTGGTCTCTTGATCTTCCTGCAGTATAATTATGTCTTCATTTTTTCTTAGATGAGGAACTTGAGTATTTTTAATTGTTCGTATTGAAAGGAACATGGGTTTTAAAGTTGGGAACTGGATTGGAGTGGCGATTTTGACCCTTTCTGTGTGACTTCAAGAGGAGCCCTGGCGGTACAGTGGCTAAAGCTCTTGGGCTGCCAACCACTCCACAGAGAAGGATGTGGCAGTCTGTGTCCATAAAGATTTGTGGCCTTGGAAACCCTATGGGCACTTCTACTCTGTCCTACAGAGTTGGTGGGAGTCTGAACTGACTTGACAGCAGTGGGTAGGTAGGCAGGTGTGACCTTGAACAAAATCACTTTGTGAGCCTCGTTCTCATCTGTGAAATGAGATTAAAGCCCAAGAAGTAACAGTTGGTAAGTGAATCAGTGCATCATCACCTGTGAAAGCGCTTTATGAAACTTGGGCACCCCTCCTCACTTACTAATGTGGTCAGGTTCCAGAGACCAGGTGGTTACGTGAAAATCAGTGTTTGAGAAAATGGAGGATGACTGCATCATTCCATAGCTGCCAAACCACAGTCATGGCCCAGTCAAGTTGACACAGAACTATTACAGTCAACACGACTCTTTACCTTGCATCTTGGCATTCATTACTGCCAGGGGGACATCATTCATGTGCCAAAGAATTGGACAGTAGATTTTTTACTTTTGTTTTAAATGCAGAATGTTGGATAAGGAGATAGTCAAAAAGTGAGTAGATGTGGTTCTAAACAAATGTAAGAAGGTGTGATTGTTACTGGCCAAGTGTTGTTAAGAACGTCAGAGGGTGAGCTGGGGCTGAGGATGTGTGTTTCTGAAGCTAAGGCGGTTTCAAGAAGGTAACAGTTGCCACTGAGCCGACTCCAACTCCTGGCGACACTCTGTGTGTCAAGAGTAGACCTGTGTCCCGTAGGGTTTTCAGTGGCTGATTTGTGGGAAGTAGATGGCCAGGCTTTGTTCTGAGGTGTGTCTCAGTGGACTTGAACTTCTAGACTTTCACTTGGCAGCCAAGCACATTAACTGCACCATGCAGGGAGTCTTCAGGAAGGTAAGGCAAGGTCATGAGTGGAGTGCTGCTGGTGAGAAGTTTACAAAGAATCTGTTGGGTTTAGGGCCCGTGAGGAGGTGGTTGGCTTTGACTAGCGCCATGTTGGTGGAGTGGTGGAATAAAAGCCATATTGTTAAGTGGGTGATGAGCAAGTGAAGACAGTGTTTGTAAGCAACTCTTAGGAGAAACGAGAACGTGACGGAGGAGAGGGCATTGCTGGAGAGAAGAGACACGGAGGGAGAGTTGTTTGAAGCTGAGAGACTTGCGTGCATGTCAGTGCCCACAACAAAGACGTGGTTTTTAAATGGAAAAGCTGAAGACCGTGGAGAGAGGAGAGTTCCTGAGAACAGGGAACAAATAGGATCAGAGACAGACAGAAGGGCTGGCCTTAGAGGAAGGACTGGGACAGGAGGAATGAAAGGGCAATGCAGATAGCAGTGGCTTGGGTGGAGGGAAGTTGGAGTTTTCTTCCATGACGTTGGAGGAGGCTTAGCTGCTAGAATTGAGAGAAGGATATGGGCTGAGAAATTCACAGTCACATGGGGGAGAGAGACATGTCCAAGTGACTGGAGAAGGTGGGAAGTACTGGTGAAGGCACACATCCACTGCTGGGGTCCCTGCCCTGGGTCCGGCAGACAGATGGGAGGAGGAGGAGTGGTTGTTAACTAGATCTTGAAGGAAGTGACATTTGACCACGCCTGAAGGAAGCAAACTAGGAAATTAAATGTCAGATAAAAGTCAGAGTTCCTGCCCTAACCAGTTCTAGTGGAAATACAAAAAGTTGTTAACCCGAACCTTGTTTTCCTGTCTCTGGGACGTAGGTCATGTGTTTTACAGCACATTATTGTCATAATTTAATAGATCCAGTAAATTAATAATGTATTATAATTGGAATAATACTTGTTTGGGAGATAAGGAAAAATGCAAGAATGTTAATAAAGGGACCCCTCAAGGCAAATATTTGAACCCTGAGTTGGTTTTCTGTCTTGGATCCTAAAACGGAAATCTTCCTGTGTGTCACTCTTACAGCCCTTCTGTGGTTATAAAATTAATAATTTGCACTATAATGATTTTTTAACTGATAACTTTCAGCTGTGACTGTTTTTGCAAGAGTAACTTTTTCAGCTCTAACATTCTTTGATTTCAGTGACGTTTTCCTGATGTTTAAAAATGAAATCTTGGTATTTGAAAATACTTAACTGTGAACTTACTTTAAGTAAGAATTTGGTGAAGTTGTTTCCCAGATATCCTTGGACTCTGTTGGATATGTGAGATACAAGGAGTCGATGGATTACAAACAAGTAATCCATTCCCAAGTCTGTCATTAAGTCGAATTTGTACCTAAGTCAGTAACAGTTAGCTATGGTTCATATCTAATGTCAGTCAAATGTTTGTCTTAGTATATAGTGTACCTTTCTATGCATAAAAAATATTAAACACTTTCAGATACATGAAAACATTTTAACATAATAATACATTATTAATGTTTTGATGTGCATCTCAAAGTAGGACGTGTTTGTTATTATGAACCATTATGTTGTTGTTGTTGTTGTTTGCCATAGAGTCGGCCCCGACTCATAGCGACCCCTCCTTGGGTTTCCGAGGCAGTATCACTACGGAAGTAG
>NW_006921714.1:3872654-3873280 GCF_000298275.1 Orycteropus afer afer | reverse complement strand
AGGAGTGGCTGGTGGGTTTGAACCACCAGCCTTCTGGTTAACACTCAAGTGCCTTAGGCACTATGCTACCAGAGCTCCTATGAACCATTATACATACCTTGAATTTTTAATATGGAAGTTGGTTTGTAACTACAGTTTATACATAAGTTGGATGCTCATAACCCAAGGACTGCCTATGTGTGTATATATACATGTGTGTGTATATGTATATGTGTGTGTGTGTGTGTGTGTATGATGGATTATCCTGCAGTCCTTCTGGATTCACGTGTAAGTGGGTATATACATTTCCTGAAGGACAAAGCTCATCCCCAACAGTGAAAGAAAACCTGATCTCTTTCAAAGAAATGAATTGGACACGATACAAGTTTTCTTTAGGATTTTGATGTAGCTTCTTCAATTTAAGTGTATTCAAAGAAGCACAGTGTCACTAACATTTACACCCCTTTCCAAAAACATTTTCAGGCATTCTCCCTGGATAAGAATGTGGTGTGGTGATCAAAGTGACAAGTTCTAGACTAATGAGAGAATATATATTTTTTTCTTTTTCCTTTTTTTAAAATTGTGATTGGGTGAAAATTTACAGAGAAAATTCACTTTCCATACAATACTTCACATACACTTTATTG
>NW_006921714.1:3870883-3872114 GCF_000298275.1 Orycteropus afer afer | reverse complement strand
TCTGGATGAGGAGAGACCCATCATTGCACCTAGATGGCTGCTTGCAAGCTTTTAAGATCCCAGTCACTACTTGCCAAAGTAGGAGGTGGAACAATGTTTTGTGTAGTATGTTATGCCAGTTGAGCTTGATGTCCCTTGCAACCATGGTCCTGAGTCCACGGGTTCAACTACTTGCTCCCTCTGGGTAGCTGGCTGTGACCAAGAAGTGACTACAACCTTGTCCCTTGTCAGCTTTACTATACACCTGGGAATCCTTACAGATCATACAAATACATTTATAGCACCATTGTCTGCCAACCTTACACATGGTCTTGGGCACACTCCCTGCTGCATAGACATACCTAATAAATAGTTCAGCCTGTCCACTCATCTATCTACCCGTATACCCATGTTTACCTTCACTGACAACGCAGTACCATATGTGCAGAAGGGTTCATTTTTGTTACCTACACCTCCCATGGACCTCTCTATGTCTTCCTCGATGCCACCATGTTGATCACTCACATTTGGTACATTGCCCTTCTCTTCACCCAAATCAATACTTGTGTCTACCTATCTAACATTGGGAAGAATGGGAATTCCCGAACACTTTATTGTACTCATGAGGGACCTGTACATTGACCAACAGGCTGTTGTTCGAATGGAACAAGGGGACACTACATGGTTTAAAATCAAGAATGGAGTGCCTCAGGGTCGTATCCTTTCCCCATACTTATTCAATCTATATGCTGAGTAAGTAATCTGAGAAGCTGGACTGTATGAAGAAAAATGTGGCATCAGGATTGGAGGAAGAATCATTAGCAACCTGAGATATGCAGATGATACAACTTTGCTTGCTGACAGTGAGGATGACTTGAGGCACTTACTGATGAAGATTGAAGAATACAGTCTGCAGTAAGGATTACCTCTCAATATAAAGAAAACAAAAATCCTCACAGTTGGACCATTAAGAAGCATCACAGTAAATGGAGAAAAGATTGAGGTTGTCAAAGAATTCACATTGCTTGGTTCTACAATCAATGCCAATGGAAGTAGCAGTCGGGACATTAGACGACGTGTAGCACTGGGCAGGTTGGCTGCGAAGGAGCTCATTCAAGTGCTGAGGAGCAAGGATGTCTCCTTGAGGACTAAGGTGTGCCTGACACAAGCCATGATATTTCCAATCGCCTCGTATGCATGTGAGATCTGGACAATGAATAAGGAAGACCAAAGAAGAGTTGATGCTTTTGAG
>NW_006921714.1:3816370-3867871 GCF_000298275.1 Orycteropus afer afer | reverse complement strand
CTGTTCTCAAGAGGAATGGTTTCAGTCTCTCTCCATTGAGAATAATGTTAGCTGTTCATTTTGCATAGATGCCCTTTATTATGTTGAGGAATGTCACTTCTATTCCTATTTTGCTGAGAGTTTTGATCAGGAATGGGTGTTGAATTTTATCAAATGCATTTTCTGCATCAATTGATATGATCATGTGGTTCTTCTCCTTTGTTTTATTTATGTGATAGATGACGTTGATTGTTTTTCTAATGTTGAGCCATCCTTGCATACCTGATATGAACCCCACTTGACCATAATGAATGATTTTCTTGATGAGAGAATATATTTTTATTTTTGAAAACTTATATGGAGTTTAAAGAGCCCTAGTGGCACAATGGTTAAGCACACAACTACTAACCAAGAGATTGATGGTTCAACCCAGTGGCTCTGC
Source organism: Orycteropus afer afer (assembly GCF_000298275.1). Taxonomy (NCBI): domain Eukaryota; kingdom Metazoa; phylum Chordata; class Mammalia; order Tubulidentata; family Orycteropodidae; genus Orycteropus; species Orycteropus afer. The sequence goes on along the minus strand of NW_006921714.1, from coordinate 3,867,450 downwards.
AGGAGAAAGACCTGGTGATCGGCTTTTGTAATGATTATAGCCACCATCAAGGAGCCATGTGGATGCAGCGATGGGTTTCTCTTTATCCAGAGCAAAGAAGAATGAAGAAAACCAAGATGCATGGAAAAAATTAGTCCAAGAGACTAATAGACCATGCAGTCCTCAGCCTATATGACCATGAGACCAGAAGAACTAGATGATACCCAGCTATCACTGTCAACCACTCAGAAAGGGATCAGTGCAGGAGATCCTGGTTGGAGTGGAAGAACAATGCGGGACAAAATGCAAAATCATAAAAAAAAAAAAAAAAAAAAGGACCAGGTTTACTGGTCTGATACAGCCTGATGAGACTATGGCCCCTAGTTACCTTTCACGTCTGGAACTGAACTCACTCCTGTGGCTTCCAGCCAAACAATAGGCATATGGGGTGAATATTTACATCAGGTAGATAGGCTCTTTAGTGCTGTCAATCATGGGAGAACAGAAGGGCAGTGTTTGAAAGGGGGGAGATAGCTGGGGGTCAGGAATGCATAGGGAAGAGGGACACAGGGAAAAGGTAATTACAGGGAGGAAGTGGGAAGAGAGCTGTTACACTGTGGGGAATTGCAGTCAATGTCATGAAACAAAATGTGTATGAGCTGCTGTGTGGAAAATTAATTTGCTCTGTACACTTCACCCAAATTGCAGTTAGAAAGATTATAGCCAACAAAATCCCCATGATGCAGTTCTGCTCTGTCACATGGGGTCACTATGACTTGACAGCACTTAACACCACCACCATATGGAGTTTAAGCTTTCAAAAATTATTGTATCATTTTAAAGTGTTCTCCTTAAAGCATTTGCTGTACTATGTACAGATCTACTGTTTTATACTGCTGGTCTTAGCTCCCTTCATAACAAATGGTTAACCACCGGACTACTTAATGGAAAGGTTGGTGGTTCAAACTCACCCAGCAGAGCCTGAGAAGTAAGGGTCAGCCTCAAAAACCCTATGGAGCAGTTCTACTCAGCACACAGGTCATCAGGAGTCAGAATTGAATGACTACAACCAACAATAGAGCTGTCTTAGACATGTGCATTCAACCTGTATTCCTCTTCAGGATTTCACAGTAGCTCTTGTATTGGAAAAATGCCCTTGATGGTAAAAATTAGTCTCTACAGAATTGCTACTTGAGAAATGAAGACTTCCAATAGGTATATTTTTATAAGCTTTTTATTCTTTTCCTTTGTGACACCAGTTTTACTTGGTGATGAGTAATTTTCCCCTTGCTGTCATCTTTAAATGTGTGTGTGTGTGTGTCAAATATTTAAACACTTAATCAATATATTAGGAAAGACTGACTTAAGACAATAAGGATGTTAGAAAGAACTGCTAGCCATGATGATATGAAGAGGTTGAGGCTCTATCTGCAAAAATCCAGTATAAAATTGGACAAACTATCAGAAACCATCATGTTGGGGCCTTGGAAATCAACCAAAGGCAGACAACAAAATGACAACCATTTAATTTTATAAACTTGGAGGGCTTTGGGAGGGCCTCGTGTAAGGACCATGGGAGTCTATGGCCTTCCTGCCTGGGACTGCCCCCTTCCTTGGCCCAGTACCGAGCTGACCAGGGAATGTGCACTTTTGCTGCTCAAAGGGGGTAACCTCAGTGGTGTGTGTGTGCGTGCACATGCAAAATCCATTTGGTAGGACGTGAATAGAGAAAATTCAGTGTCGCTACCCTAAAGTTGCAATTCCAGATGGGGCAAGTTTCCACCAGCTAGAAATCAAATGCAAAGACCCTGAAACGAGAAGCCACAGAAGGCTCTCACATCCTTGGCCGTTGGGAAACCATGCATGTGCAGGCATGAGCGGCATGGCAGAGAGTCCTAGGCTACCTTGAGCTTCCAGCACCTCTGAGGCCTGGGCCGTGGACAGAACCCTCAGGGCTCCAGGTGTGAGATGCAGCCTCCATGGACCACTACGCTATGCAGACACGGGTGACATCTTGGAAGCCAGAACAACTGAGATAATTAAATGTATGCTTCTCCTTTTCCTGAACTCTCCAAGAATGTTGTGGTTGAAATTCCACATCCCATCTGGACTCATAGAGACGCTTCAGGGTCGTGAGGTGAGGGAAGGCTGGGACAATCCCTGGAAACCCTGTGCTACCATCTAGGCATGTGAGGAGGTCTCTATACCCTGCACCTTCTTTGCTTTGATGTAGGCTTTTGATGTGAGTTGAATAGTGTCCGCCCAAAATTCATGTGCACCCACAATCTCAGAATGTGACCTTGTTTGAAATAGAGTCTTCATAGATGTAATTAGTGAAGATGACGTCATGCCGGATTATGGTGGGCCCTAAATCCAATAACTAGTGTCCTTATAAGAAGGTGACACACAGGGAAGAAAGCCCTATGACAGTGGAGGCAGAGAGATTGGAATAATGCAGCTACAAGCTAAGGAATGCCAGGAAATGCTAGAAGCCACCAGAAGCTAGGAGAGAAGGAAGGAACAGATTCTTCCTGAGAGCCTCCCAAGAGAAACAACCCTGCCAGGACCTTGATTTTGGACTTCTGGCCTCCTGAACTAGAGAGAATACATTCATGTTGTTTTAAGCCATCCAGTTTGTTGTAATTCAGTTTTGGCAGCCTTAGGAAAACTAATACGGTTTCTGTGGTCAATCAGTGTCCACCACTGCTCAGGGGAGTAAGTGAAATCAGGCACCTTTTACTTGCAGAGTACACGGCAGTAAGGAGCTGGGTCCACCTCTCTAGGGAAAACGAAAAATTGGCAGCATAATATTGTTTTCTTCCATTTTTTGAGGAAGTTGATTTTACTGTGCTGGTAAATCCAAGAATCTGTGAGCCATGAATGCGGTCTATTTTATGTGGATTGTGAATAGGAAATGAGGTAATTTGAACATAATACCATTTAAAGGTTACATTAAATATATTAGGTTCGCCCCAAACCTCAAGCCATATTAAGTGTTAGAAAACAGTTAAAAACAGGAATGGGAAATAGAAGAATGCCATTAACCACTTCCTTGTGTGTGACTCTGGGACTTCAAGGCAAAAGATCTGCTTGCCTCATGCCTTTATTCATAGCAGTGATCCCATATTTTGCTGATGATTGTAGGTTAAAGCTAAATGGATATTAGAAGTGACTCTGAAACTTGCTTTGGAGGTGCGAGTAGCTAAAGCAAAAGGAAGAAATGATGAAATAAAAGAACGGAACAGAAGATTTCAAAGGGCAGCTCATGAAGACAAAGAAAAGTTGTATACTATAATGTGCAAAGACCTGGAGTTAGAAAACCAAAGGAGAACACACAGCATTTCTGAAGCTGAAAGAACTAAAGAAAATACTCAATACTTGAGTTGCAATATTGAAGAATTTGATGGGCAAAATATTGAACAACACAGGAAGCATCAAAAGAAGATGGAAGGAATATACAGAGTCCCTGTACTAAAAAGAGTTGGTTGACATTCAGTCATTTCAGGAGGTAGCATATGATAAAGAACCAATGGTATTAAAGAAGTCCAAGCTGCACTGAAGGCATTGGTGAAAAACAAGCCTCCAGGAACTGAATGAATACCAACTGAAATGTTTCAACAAACCGTTGATTGTGTTAGACTGGGTTCTCTAGAGAAACAAAAACCAGTAAAGCTTATATATATGTATATATAGAGAGAAATTTATCTCAGGAAAATGGCTCACACACTTACAGAAGCTGGCAAGTTCAAAGTTCCTGGATCAAACATCAACCTGGAGGCTTTTCCTGGCTCTTGCAACTGCAGGGGCTGAGGAGCTCAAGGCTGGCAGGCAGTACACCAGCTGTTGACTCCAATGAATGACGAATCCAAAACCTCCAGGCCGAATGGTGCATTGTTCACTCACGGGCAGTTGTAGGCAGCACAACAGAATCCCGATCCACAGAAGAATGTCTCTCTTCCCAGGATGTCCTTGGATATACTGGAAGCAGGCCACATCCCTAGGGAAACTCCCCTTCAACAGATTAGCCACTCAGAACATAGTCATCTGAACCTATCATGGGAATAACCACACCACAACAGCTCAAACCACACAGAATTGTGGTACAGCCAAGTTGACAAACAGCTCCAACTATCACACCAATGCAAGGCTAGAAGCTCTCACTCACCTATGCCAAGAAATTTGGACAACAGCCACCTACCCAATTGACTGGAAGAGAGCCATATTTGTGCCCATTCAAAAAAAAAAAAAAGGTGATCCAATGGAACTATTGAATAATATCATTAATATCACATGGAAATATACTTAGGCTGATGATAATTCAAAGGTTGCAGCAGTGTATCCACAAGGAGTTGCCAGAAATTCAAACTGGATTGAGAAGGCAATGTGGAACCGTAATATCACTGCTGATGTCAAATGGATCTTGGCTGAAAGCAGAGAATTCTGGAAAGATATTTACTTGTGTTTTATGGACTAGGCAAAGGCATTCAACGCTATAGATTGTAACAAATTTGAGATAACACTGTGAAGAATGGGAATTCCAGAACTCTTAATTATGCTCATGAGAAATCTGTACGTAGACCTAGAGGTAGTTGTTTGAACAGAACAAGAGGATACTGAATGGTTTAAAATCAAGAGAGATGTGTGTTAGGGTTGGATCCTTTCACCATGCTTATTCAGTCTGTATGCTGAGCAAATAATCCCAGAAGCTGGACTATATGAAGAAGAATGTAGCATCAGGACTGGAGGAAGATTCATTAACAACCTGTGATATGCAGATGATACAACCTGGCTTGCTGAAAGTGAAGATAACTTGAAGCACTTACTGATGAACAAAGACTACAGCCTTCAGTGTGGATTACACTTTAACATTAAACAAAAATCCTCACAACCAGACCAATAAACAACATCATGATCAATGGAGGAAAGACTGAGGTCTTCAGGGATTTAATTTTACTTGGATTCACAATCAATGCCATGGAGGAAGCAGTCAAGAAATCAAAAAACATATTGCATTGGACAAATCTGCTGCCAAAAGTCTCTTTAAAGTTCAAAAGCAAAGTATTCAATGTCACTTTGAGGACTAAGGTTCACCTGGCCTAAGCCTTGGTATTTTCACTCTCCTCATGTGCTAGCAAAAGCTGGATGATGAATCAGGAAGATCAAAGAAAAATTGATACCTTTAAATTACTATGTTGGCAAAGAATATTGACCATGCCACCAACTGCCAGAAGAACAAACAAATCTGTCTTGGAAAAAGTCCAGCCAGAATATTCTTCATAAGCAAGGATGGCGAGACTTCATCTCATGGACTTTGGACGTGTTATCAGGAGGGACCAGTCCCTGGAGAAGGACATCGTGCTTGGTAAAGTGGAGGGTCAGCAGAAAGAGGAAGGCCCTCAATGAGATGGGTCAACAGTGGCTGCAGTGATGGGATCAAGCATAGCAGTGGTTCTGAGGATGGGGGCAGGAGCAGACCCTGCTTCACTCTGTTTGATATAGGGTCGCTATGAGTTGGAACTGCCTTGCCAGCACCTAACAAGAACATTGGCACAGAAAGGAGCCCTGGTGGCACAATGGCTAAGCACTCAGCTGGTAAGCTGATAAGTCAGGAGAATTGGGTTTGTGGAAATATCCAACAAAGAGTTGAACATTTGGGACTGTAGGATGACAGAGAAGTTAGGGATGGTGAGAGGGGTTTGTCTGAGTCATCTGCATAAAGGTGACAGTAGAAATTATGGAACCAGTGACTGTTTCCAGGACAAAAGCAGAGTAGAGAGGCCAGATCAGGCTTTGGGGAACTCTGATTAGGGAGGAGGAGAAAGACAATGGGCTGGAGGAAACGCAGTCAGAGTCATGGATGGCAAACTAGGATAACGTGAAGGCCTGGAGTCAAGAAAGGAGAAGATGGAAGGAGAAGATGGATCCTCGGCGCCCAATAAAGGAACAGTTAGGGATGGAGGAGAGGGCATTGCATTTGGCCATGAGCATTCCCAGGAACCTTGTTGTTGCTGTTACTATGTGCCGTCAAGTCAATACTGACTCACAGCGACCCCTCCTTGGGTTTCCGAGGTGGTATCACTACGGAAGTAGATTGCCCAACCTTCCTTCCAAGGAGTGGCTGGTGGGTTTGAACCACCAGCCTTCTGGTTAGCAGTCAAGTGCCTTAGGCATTGAGGCAGGACTAGTTGTCCCTTGGTGCCACAAATGGGTAAGTGCTTGGGTTGGCAGTTCAAACCCAAGTAGAAGCACCTTGGAAGACATGCCCAGTGGTCTTCTTCTGCAAGGTCACAGCCATGACAGCCTTGTGGAGCACAGTTCTCCTCTGCCACACATGGGGCCGCCTTGAGTTGGAATCAAGTTCACAGGCAACTGATTGTTTTTGTTGTTGCTGCTGTTGTTTAGGTGTAAGGAGGTGAAAGAAACATGTAGCCATTGAGAGGCCTGACAGAGAGGAGGAGAGGGGAAGCCACTTAGAGGCACAGCAACAATAGAAATCTCCCTTACCCCAGGATGGGAAGACCTGTGCAGTGGAGGCACTGCCCAGCACTGTCCTAAGTGTTGTGTGATACTTTAGTTTTCAGATTGTTTTAGGACCAACTGGGATAGTCTAAGAAGTGAAAGGCTTTACTAGTGTTTGGAAAGGAAAAAGAGGATGGAAGGGCCCACGGAATTCTGGAGGGCCCCTGAGGAGCTGGAACTAAGAGAACTAGCCGCTGAGCAGTAAGTCAGAGAAGAGAAAGTCTTGGTGAACTGGAAAGAAGAGCTCTTTAGAGTCACACAGGCCCGATTGGGCTGGAGTTCTGGGTTGGTTGCTTGTTTTCTGTAGGGCTGTAACCTCTGTGCCTGTTTCTTTCATCAGTGGGGGTATGACCTATGTCACAGCTTGCTGTGAAAGTCACAGGAGAGAGGGTATGTGTAGAGTCTTGCATGATCATTGCTGTTAGCTGTCGTCAAGTTGGCCCCTGACTCATGGTGACTCCTCGTGGGGTGGAATGCTGCTTAGTCCTGGACCAGACCCATCATCAGTTGCAGATCAGACCACCGTGATCCATAGGGTTTTCAGTGGCTCATTTTTGGAATTAGATCATCAAGCCTTTCTTCCTAGTCCATCTTAGTCTGGAAGCTCTGGTGGGACCTGTTTAGCATCATAACAACATACAAGTCTCCACTGACAGATGGGTGGTGGCTGTTCATGAGGTGCCCTGGTTGGGAATTGAACCCAAGACTCTTGTATGGAAGGTGAGCATTCTACCACAGAACCCCCAATGCCCCTATGTCATAAACATTCAGTAATGTTCCCTTTTCTCCTTTGCTCCTGGAAAGGCAGTGTGATGAAATTATTTTAGATAGTGAAAAAAAAAAAAAAAGAATTTAATATTAATAGAGTAAAAAACTTTATCACTAGCTGTATAATTTTGTGGGTCCCCAGTTTGAAACATCACTATTTTTTTTTTTAATTGCCCATTTGTCTTCCAACTGATGTGAGGAAAAATGACCTTCGTTGGAGCCACCAGGAAGTCCCATTCAGCAGAAGAGATCCTGTTACGTTTATATTACAGTTTACATTCAGTGAAGTTGTTTGTAGCTGTGAACATTTTTTGTTCTGACGATGACAGGCAGGGTAGATGCTGGGAATCCCTATTTGCAACTGAAAATGAAAAACACACTTGGAAGAGGAAGTGATTGTCTCTAGAAGCCAGCAAGGATTGTTAAGCAGTTGATGCCAAATGGACCTCATTTTCTTTCTTAAAATAGGGTTGCTCAGTCATGACACGCTATAGATAATGTGCATCTTAATTATAGCTGGATATTTGATGAAGACTCTCACTGTCTTTCTGGACAGGATGGAGAAATGGGAGTTGGGTGAGAAAAGTTGGTTGCACCCAGAGTCAGATAGTCAACCCAAACCAAAGCACCCCCATGGTCATTGAGTCAATTATGACTCAAAGCAATCCTATAGGACAGAGTAGAACTGCTCCATGAGGTTTTCAAGGCTGTAATCTTTATGGAAGCAGACTGGTACATCTTTCTCCCATGGAATGGTTGCTGGATTCAAACTGCTGACCTTTTGAGTAGTAGTTGAACACTTACCCATTGCACCACCAAGCCTCCCTATCACAAGAGTACACCACAAACCATACTCACTGCTGTTGAGTCGATTCTGACTCATAGCGACTCCTTTTGGGTTTCTGAGGAGGTAAATCTTTGCAGAAGTAGATTGCACAGTCTTCCTTCCATGGAATGGCTAGTGGGTTTGAACCACCAACCTTCTGGTTAGCAGTCAAATGCTTTACCTTTTATTTCATTCCACCACAACCCTGAGAAGTAGATATTATTTTCTCTGTTTTGCTGATGAGGAAACTGAGGAGCTGAGAGGTTGACTTGCCCAAGATCACCCAACTGGAAGACATTTCAAAAGACCCAGGTCTTAATGCAATTCCCACTCTATTGAAGTTGGGTCCCTGGACAGTTTTGCCTCCAAAATCCTCAATTTGCTCATTTAGAAAACAGGCATATTAATTCCTCTCCCTACCCTGCAGGAAAGTTATAGTAAAAGTGAAGCTGTTGTTTGTTGCTGTCTAGTTGGTCTGACTGGCTACTTTCTGCGTAACAGAATGAACCCCCGCCTGGCCCTGTTCCGTCTGCATGATCGTTGGTTGTTGGAGTCCATTGTTGCAGCCTCTGTGTCAGTCATCTCATTGAAGGTTCCCTTGGCCTGTAGTTTACCAAACATGATGTGTTTTGCCAGCAACTGGTCTTTCCTGATAAGGTGTCCAAAGTAAGCATATCAAAGTCTTGCCATCTTTGCTTCTTAGGAATATTCTGGTTGTATTTTTTTCTTCTAAGACTGGTCTGTCCATTCTTTTGGCAGTCCACCGTATAGTCAGTATTCTTTACCACTACCGCAGTTTGAATGCTTTGATTGTTCTTCTGTTTTCCATTTTCATTTTTTAACTTTCACATGCTTATGGGGTCATTGAAGAGGCCATGGCTTGGGTCAAGTGCACCGGGACTAATTTAAAACTTCTTCCTACACTGTTGTCATGGATTGAATTGTGTCACCCAAGAGTATGTGTCAACTTGGCTGTGCCATGATTCTCAGCTGTTTGACAATTATATAATGATGTAATTTGGCAGTTACACGATGATGAGATCATCCACCATGATGTGATCTGATCAGTCAATCAGTTGTAAAAGGATTAGGATGGGCTGCAATACACTTAATCCCACCACAGCCTTGATCTGGTGTAAGGGGGGTTTCCCTGGGATGTGGCCTGCATCACATTTTATCTTACAAGAGATGAAAGGAGAGAGAAGCAAGCCGAGAAAGAGGGACCTCAGTACCACCAAGAACGAAGAACCAGGAGTGGAGCTGTCCTTTGGATTCAGGGTCCCTGTGCTGAGAACTTCCTAGACCCAGGGGGAGATGAATGTGAAGACCCATGGAGATCTCCAAGGGACACCAGGCCCACAGATGGTGAAAGGCAACAGGGACTTGGTTCCAGGGCTGACCAAGGGAGACAGCCTTCCCTAGAGCTGGTGCCCTGAATTGGACTTCTAGCCTCCTAAACTGTGAGGATACATTTCTGTTAAGGCCATGCCCTTGAGGTATCTCCGTTATAGGAACGCTAGGTAACTAATATCTAGATAACTGTATGGATCATAACAAATTGTGGATAACATGGTAAAGAATGGAAATTCCAGAACACTTAACTGTGCTCTTGAGGAACCTGTACATAGACCAAGAGGCTGTCATTCAAACAGAACAAGGGGATACTACATGGTTTGAAATCAGGAAGGGTGTGTTTTAGGGTTGTATCCTTTCAGCATATTTATTCAATCTGTATGCTGAGCAAATAATTCGAGAAGCTGGACTATATGAAGAAGAACATGACATCAAGGTAGGAGGAAGAATCAGTAACAACCTGCAGTATGCAGACAACATAACCTTGCATGCAGAAAGTAAAGATGACTTGAAGCACTTCCTGATGAAGATCAAAGAGTACAGCCTTCAGTAGGAATTACATCTCAACATAAAGAAAAGAAAAATCCTCACAACTGGACCAATAAGCAGCATCATGATAAATGGAGAAAAGATTGCAGTTGTCAGAGATTTCATTTTACTTGGGTCCCCAATCAACACTGATCAGTCAAGAAATCAGATGATGTAATGCACTGGGAAAATCTCCTGCAAAAGATCTTTCTAGTGTTAAAGAGCAGAGATGTCTCTTTGAAGATTAAGGTGTGTCTGACCCAAGCCATGGTATTTTCATGTGCATGCAAAAGCTGGACAATGAATAAGGAAGACTGAAGAAGAGTTCTGCATTTGAGTTGTGTTGGTGGAGAATACTGACAATACCATGGACTCTCAGAAGAGTGAACAAATCTATCTGGGAAGAAGTGTAGCCAGAGTGGCGAGAATGGCCAGACTTGGTCTCACCTCCTTTGGTCACATTGTCACAAGGAACCATTCCCTGGAGAAGGATGTCATGCTTGGTAAAGTGGAGGGTCAGTGAAAAAGGGGAAGGCCCGCAAAGAGATGGACTGACACAGCGGCTGCAACGATGGGGTCAGGTAGAGCAAGGACTGTGTGGCTGGCACAGGACCGGGCAGTGTTCGTTGTACATCGGGTTGCTGTGAGTTGGAGCTGACTCAATAGCACCTAACAACAGTGAAGAGAACTCATAACCCCCAGAAAATAAATAAATAAATAAAGCTAAATTAGCCTGGTGTCATGAATAGGTAGTATAAATGCATGGGACAAAAATTATAAAAATATACAAAAAGGTAGGCAGTGAAAAGCAAATATCCCTCTTTCATCTGATCCCAGTTACCCACCCCAGTTCCTTCCTAGGAGACAGACAGGGCTAACGGTTTCACATGCAACCTCAGGAGATGTCTTTTCTGTACATACATAAGTAAGAACTGCCCCCCCCCATGGTAGCATGGTTTGCACACAGCTCTACAACTTACTTTTTAAAAACAGACTTTACGTTTTAGAGGGATTTTAGGCTCACGGAGAAAGTATGCAGTGCGCAGCGAGCTCCCATACCACCCCTTCCCCTGCACAGGTTCCTCCAATGTGCACAGCTTGCTTTCCCTTGATGCACTTGTTACAACTGGTCAACCAATACTGACACATTATCGTTAGCTAAGGTCTATTCTACTTCCCTAGAGATAGCGCCTCAGAAACCCAAGGAGGGGTTGCTATGAGTCAGAATCCAGGCGATGGCAGTGATTTTTTTTTTTTTTTTTGATAGTTTACATTAGGGTCACTCTGTTGTATAGTTCTATGAATTTTGACATACATCTTTTTACACCTATTACTGTGTTAGCTTAAGGAGCTTTGGTGGTATAATGCTTAAAACTGACTGCTAACCAGAAGGTTGGCAGTTCAAACCCATCAGCCACTCCCCAGAAGGAAGACTGGGTAATCTACTTCTGCAAAGATTTACCTCCTCAGAAACGCAAAAGGGGTCGCTATGAGTCGGAATCAACTTGATGGCAGTTCTTTTTTTTTTTTTTTTTTACTGTGTTAGTTTGATCTATGTGCAGTTACCAATATGTTACCATCTCACCTACAAAATGTATTGGAATTTCCTCAATTTCATCAGATAAGGAGCTGCTGCACTTTCTTTCTTGAATGAAGTGTAACATGTATAAGAAACTCAAAAACCAAACCCATTGCCAACGAGTTGATTCTGACTCAGCAACCCTTTAGAACAGAGTACAACTTCTCCATAGCGTTTCCAGTCTTCACAGATGCAGACTGCCTCATCTTTATCCCATGAGTGGCTGGTGGGTTCAGATTGTCGGCCTTTTGATTAGCAGCCAAATGCTCTAACCACTGTGCTACCAGAGCTCCCTGCACATATAAGAAGGCTTCAGAAATCCCAAGTATACAGAACCCTGGGGAACCAGTACACAGATCAATAATTAGAAAGTCATCAGTGCCTGCAAGCCCCCTTGGGTCCCTTCCAATCGCTACCTGATTTTGAATTTTATGTAAATGGAGTCATACAGTCACCCCATCTTCTTAACTGGTTACACAACAGTCTAGTTTTAGAAATCCCTTACTTTATGTAATCCTATTGATGCCCTTTTGGTGGACCTTTAGGTTGTTGTTAGGTTGTTGATAATCTTTTGCTGTTACAAGCTATGGGAGCATGGACAACCTTGAAGTATAATGCATTTTTAGAAATTTGTTTTGTTGTTGAGTATAATATATATATTTTAAATAATTTATTATGGAAATTTCAAACATATACAAAGTAAATAGAATAGTTTAATGGACCTCAGCTTCAACAACTATCAACATTGTGTTGTTTTGTTTCTTAAAAATTATTTGTAGTAAAGTATATATAACAAAACATTTGCCAGTTCATCATTTTTTACATGTACAATTCAGTGAGGTTGGTTATAGTTACCATGTTGTGCAGCTGTTTGTCTTACACATTATTCCACCACCATTAATAATAATAAACTCAGGGTGCCCTAAGCAAAGAGTCCCCCTTCCCCTCCTTTAACTCCTGGTAGCTACTAATAAACTTTGGTCTCAGAAATTTGCCTATTTCATATAAGTGGGATTATAAAATATTTATCCCTTTGTGGATAACTTATTTCCCTTCAGTGTTTTTGAGATTCATTTGTCTTGTAGCAGGTGTCTGGACTTCACTGCTTTTTATGGCACAGTAATACTGCATTGTATGCATAGACCACACTTTGTCCATGGACATGTTGGCTGTTTCCACCTTTTAGCTTTTTTTTTTTTTTTTTCATACAGTAGTTCTATATTTATGTTTTTCAGGAACTGCCAAACTGTTTTCCTACATTCTGTCATTCTTGTTTAATGTAATGCCCTCTTAGAGTGGGCTCCATTTCCTTATAAGAAAAGGCCCTTTGAGAAGGCTAAAGATGTAGACTTTGAGTCTCAGCTCTATCGATTAATAGCTGTGTGACCATGGGCAGTTATCTGCCCTCTCTTAAACCTGTCTCCTGTCCATCCCAGTAAAATGGAGGTAATAATTCCTATTGCTTAGAGTTGTGGTGAGGGGAGAGGACGTGGTGCAGGACTTTGACCTCTGGTGGTGTAGTGGCTAAGACATTTGGCTGCTATCTGAAAGGTCTGTGGTTTGAACAAACCACCAGCCCCTCCACAAGAGAGAGACGAAGCAGTCTGCTTCCCTAAAGATTGGCAGCCTTGGAAACCCTGTGGGGCAGTTCTGCTCTGTCCTGTAGGGTCACTGTGAGTCGGAAGCGACTTGATGGCAGTGGGTTGGGTTTGGTTTTTTGGTTTAGCTAAGGTGGGAAGAAGGAGCTCTGGTGGCCTAAGGCAAAACCCCAGCCACTCCAGGGAAGGCAGACTGGGCAGTCTCTTGCATAGATGTATATTCGGACACCCACAGGGGTCGCTGTGAGTCGGATTCCGCTGAGGGCAGTGAGTTTGAGGTGGGAAGGGAAGGTGAGGGTAGGAGGGGGCGGCAAGACTCTGCAGTCTTCTCACCTTTGTCTCTATAGAAGGGCATCTTTGGTCAGATTCCATTCAATTAAAGAATTTCTCTGCCGAAAAAGAAGTTGTGTGAAACCCCCAAGATAATGCCTGTGAAGGACTTAGCCTAGTGCTAGTGTGTTACCACCTGGGGCTTTGTTTTGCCTGACTGCCCCCTTTGTTTCCCAAATCACCTTTTCACTGGCTGAAATCATTGTCCAGTCAGAAACTTTTCTGTGATGCCACTGAGAGTAAGAGGATGAGGGCAGGAGAGAAGAGGTCCCTATGTAGGGTCTGCCTTGCACAAGCCCAGGTCTTGAGTCACCGTCAACTGGGGTCCATCCCCCTCCTCTTCCCCACCCCATCTCTTCCCCACCCTTCTTCTGGCGAGCCACGAATCTCCATCAGCTCACCCCAAGCCGCTGCTAAGTTAGTTCTGGTTTCCCTGTAAGTCACAAGTTGTCATGGATTCAAGTGATTCTTCTCCCGGAGGCGAGGAACTTGCCTGAGGGTGTGCTGAGTGGCCCCCTCCGCACCTGAGCCCCCCGAGGCCTGGGGTGTCCTCCCCGGGTGGGTAACTAAAGGGTCAATCGGCGCTCCCAGCCCCCCACACCCCACCCTCCGGCACTTGCCGGCCAATCGCCTGCAGTGGAGATGCTGGGAGGCCGAGTGCGGCTGCTCGGGCGGCCGGCAAAGCCTTCTCCTCCCAGCGCTGAGCACTTGGTCCTGGCAGACGCCCCAAGATTGTTGTCAGGAGTCTAGCCAGTTGGTGAGCGCTGTAATCTGAACCAGCTGTGTCCAGACCGAGGCCCCATTTGCATTGTTTAGCATACTTAGAAAATGAAGTGTTCATTTTGAACATTCCTCCTCCCATTGGTTTAATGCTGAATTACTGAAGAGGGCTAAGCGAAACCAGGTGGCTGCCCCGGAGACACTGCTGTGGCTCGGAGGACACAGGCTCGCCCCTCGTCCTCTCCCGCGACTCGCCGGTCCCCTCTGGCACAGAGACAGCGGCCAGGCCCGAGGGCCTAGCGGAGACTGAACTTCCAGAAGTGCTCCGAGTGTCCTGCGCCGCGGGCTCTGGTCCCTTCCCGTCCACGGCTCCGCCTCACGCATCGTGGACATGCCAGGATTCAAAAGGTAGGTTCTCGGCTCCGGTCTGCAAATCGTACCGAAAACCTGATGGGTGGAAAGTGGAGCTGTGTCAGGATACTGGAAAAGGCACGGGCTAGTGATGCAACGGAACTGGTAATGATAAAAAGCTGCGTATCTGTGATTCCATCTTGAAGTTTTCTTTTGGGAGTGGGTGTTTGACAATATAGGTCCAGAAGTCAGCATCTGAGAAGGAGTCACAAACAACCTCAGCTCTGATGCTGCTCTTTCTTTTGGGGAAAAGGCAGCAGCTTTGTGGGCTCTTATTTTAAAGAAAGAAAAAAGAAAATTTTTTAATCTATATTTTAAATTTGGGAGACCGATGGCTCGTTTGCTTTGATGTGTCTGCTGTTGGACAAGATTACGAGCTGAATGTCTGGTATTGGCTTTCCCCTATGTCTGTGTGGCATTCACAAAGGGCATGCGACCCAGGAGTTTCGAGCCAATGGGAAGTGGAAACGGCAGACAGAAATACATGTAAGCAAACGCTTTGCTGTTCTTTAAGGACATGGCAGTTCCAGTCAAGAAATCCTTAAGCCTTGGAGGGCTTTCTCTAAGTGACATCTGCGTAGTCTATCCATGGCGCTCTTGCAAGCATAGCTGCTTTAAACAAATTAACTGTGTGTGTGTGTATGGACGAGTGAGCCATAATAACGTCATACTGGGTGAAGGACCAGCACCTCTGTGACAGGCAGTGCTGAGATTCTGTTGGTCTCTCTTTTCCTCGTATTTTAGGATGGTGCAAGAGAAGGGTACTTGAGAAAGGTCCTGGGACTGGTTTTGAGCATCAAAGACAAAAACAAAAACACCCAAAGCACTGTGATTCTGACTCACAGTGACCCTATAGGACCGAGCAGAACTGGCCCATAGGGTTTCCAAGGCTTTATGGGAGCCTTGACCAAGACTGCCAAGTCCCCCACTATTCCTACAGTTACTTCATTTATGGGGTTCTGTGGGGTTTTTCTCGATAAGGTGCACCTATTTGTGACCAGTAAGAGCAGCAGGGTTGGGTCTTAGTCCAGGAAAACCCTCTCTATTAGTCAGAGTTGTTTGGCCCCGGGACTCAGCTGTGGCTCTTCCAGCAGGCCGAGTTTGAGACTGGGCCTCTCCAGCCCCCGTGCTGCCCTCCAGCTAGAAAGAATGGGGGAGCGAGGACAAGAGAAGGGGGTTAGCACACCTTTTCCACTAGCTCTTGAAGTCCACTGGATCCATCAGCCTGCTCCATCTCCAACATAAACGAGACAGAGTTTTATAACCGACTGAAAGGAAACTTCATGGGAAGAAACAGGAAAACATTGAAATTCATAATATACAGGCTGGAAAATAAATTTGTTATTGTTCTTTCATTCCTTCCAGATATAAATCTGGCCGTCGCAAATATCAAAAAGCCCCAGGATTTGGCTCTGCAGTTAATAAGGTCGGAGCCGCCTCCAGTGTTCTAGAACCTGGCTCACGCAGGCACTTAGATGAAATGAAACTGCTGGGCTTTTTAGGGTCTTTCTTCTTTTGCTTGGGGAAGAGGTGGAGGAAGCGGGCTTTGCCTGTCCTGGCGCCACCTCGTGCTTGGTTCCCTCTGGATGCTGAGCAAGTCACCTCCATTCTGGGGCGTCCCAAGCACCCACTGTTGCTGGTTCCCACGAGACATGTGTCATGGGAGTGAACGTGCTTCATA
The DNA here is from genome assembly GCF_000298275.1 of Orycteropus afer afer. Taxonomy (NCBI): domain Eukaryota; kingdom Metazoa; phylum Chordata; class Mammalia; order Tubulidentata; family Orycteropodidae; genus Orycteropus; species Orycteropus afer. The sequence continues at coordinate 3,851,158 of NW_006921714.1, read as the reverse complement.
ATCTATCAGACTCTTTAAAGGGAGGGGTCATAAAGCAGAGGAGCACGTTGGCCAGTAACAGGCCACCAAATGCAGCCACAGCCTTCGATTCTGCCCAGCAAGATTCTGCTGCACATCCACTGCCCTACTGAAGAATCCTTCAAGGTCACCTACTCCAGGAAGCCTTCCCTGATCTTCCTATCCCTCCCTGCAGCCTCTGTGGCTCCCCAGCCAGCTCTGGAGGGCATTGATTAGGTCTGAGTGTTTTAGCTCTTAAGCCTCGCTTCCATGCCTGCAAGTAGCAGTTGCCCAGAGAACTAGCACGAAACAATGCTGTACATTTGCACAGACTTTGTATTTTTGAAGCGTTTTTGTGAATATTGTACTTCTGAAGCATTTTTGTGAACATGATGTTATTGGATAAGGTTTGCAAGAGAGGAAGAGAAATCGCCGGCCCAGAGAGGTCTAGGGCTTGTGAATGGCAGAGCCGGCCTGACCCGAGCTTCTTCGATTCCTCGTGCTGAGTTTTGTCATTGTGTTTCTTCTTCCCTGGGCTGCCCGGTTTCACAGGATCCTCTTTCTCGTCAGGGGTGACTGGGCCGCAGTTCCCACACTGTGCAGGGAGGGCCATGTGGGAGGATGGGTGGTCCAAGCCCACCATCAGTGGGAGGGTAGGGGAGAGTGTGTTAACGTTTGTGGGCAGGGGGCTTCACATATGTCTTCTGTGAAGGTCAGAATGCTCACCTTTAGACTCTGGTCTCCTACATGGTTTGAGGGCTTGATGGGCTCATTCACCGTGCAGTCATTTCTTAATGAAGATATTAGCAGATCTTGCTTAAAGAATAAAAAATAAAAGTAGCTTCCACCAAGTCGACTCCTATTCACGGCAGCCCCAAGTATGTCAGAGTGGAACTATGCTCCATGGGGTTTTTAATGGCTGGTTTCGGTCACCAGGCCTTCCCTCCAAGGCGCCCCTGGGTGTTCTCGAGCTGCCAATCTCTTAGCAGCCAAGCATATTAACCACCTGAAAAAGGAAACAAACCAAACCCACTGCCATCAAGTCTATTCTGATTCATAGCAACAACCCTATAGGACAGAGTAGCACTGCTCCATAGAGTTGCCAAGGAACTTTCTTTATGGAAGAAAACGCCACATCTTTCTACCACAGGGTGGCTGCTGGGTTTGAACCTCCAACCTTCCAGTTAGCAGCCAAGCATTCAACCACTGTGCTATCAGGGCTCTGTCTTTACACCTCCAGGGACTTCCAAACCTGTCGCTGTCCAGTTGATTCCAACTCATGACATACAAAGCAACTGGAAAATAGATTATTAATACCATGATGGGAATTTTTAAGCTTTTTTTATGCAGCAGAACTTTTTATTAAATATGTGATCTTATAGGAAACAAGTAGGAGAGGTGTTACTCTGTTTGGGAAGGTTAAAGTACCTGGAGTCAACCCCCCCACAATTATGAGCACATGGGGAGGTGACCGCTATAAATGCCTGGGTGGTGCAAGGTCACGTCCCCCGGGCCGGGATGTTTCTTGGACATTGATAGTTGATTTCTCGCCCTCCGCAGGATACTCACTGTTACCGTCCTGGCGCTCTGTCTTCCCAGTCCCGGGAGTGCACAGGTAAAATATTTTTCTTTTTATTGTTCTAGAAGCATGTTACAAATCAGGGTGAGGGACCCCAGCCATGCACTTCAGAATCCTGGCTTGTGGCGATAGAAGAGGCCTTCTGGTTTCTGTAATCTGAGCTCTCTGTTTTACAGAGATAAAAGCTGGGGTTCGGAGAAGGGGAAGACTTACCTGGGTGTCAGTGCTGGGGCCTGAACTCTTGGCTTCTGAGACTCAAAACCAAAACCAAACCCACTGCCATCAAGTTGTTTCTGACTCATAGAGACCACCAGTGGGCTTCCAAGGCTGCAAATCTTTATCGAAGCAGACTGTCTCGTCTTTCTTCCACAGAGCAGCTGGTGGTTTTGAAACACTGACCTTTTGGTTAGCAGCCAAGTGCCTTAACCACACTACTGCACCAGAGTGCCTTCAGATCATGCTACTTCCTTTGTGTTCCTTGGGGTGTCTTGATTTATTAAAATAGCATAAAAAGTACTCTCATGTTTCTGAGTGTCAGTGCCCCTGAAGTGTCTGTGCGTCACCCACTGGGGTCTGTGTGTGTCTGGGGAGAGGACATGGACCATTTCCCAAAGCAGCAACATGCCCGTCTGGGTCATTCGGCTCCAGACCTGGAGGCCCATCTCTGGGCTGAGAGGGCTTTGAGGTTAGGCTCCCGGCGAGGGCCTGGGAGCAGCTTGCGGCAGCATCCTGGCCTTCGTGAGGCCACAGGAGACATGTTCTTATTCGTGTCAGCCCTTGAGACATGTGGCCAGAGCCCCTCTGAAAGCTCAGCACAGCCTCAGGTTTAGGTCAGAAAGGAGAGAAGCCACCTCTGAGCAGGGCTGAGAGGCTGCAGGAGGACAGAAGAATCTTTTTCCCCCTTCATATTAAGCATTGTGAACATATGTGGGCCATTGGGATGACAAAGATCTGGAGAGGAGTGACCGAGAGCGTTAGGCCTTGGAGGGCCTTTGGAGGCTTCTACTCCAGCCCTTGTTGCACAAATGAGGAGATCGAGGGCCAGAAAGGTCAGTGGTGACATTGCTGCGTTTATTGCATTTTACTCACTTGACATATATTAGCACATTATGTCCTTACAATCAGGTAAGAAGTCCTGTTATTCCCATTTTATAGATGAGGAAACCGAGATAAGGCTAGGCAGCCAGTAGGTGCCAGAGTGAGAATTGGAAGGCAGACGGCCCAGAGCCCTTAGAGAACCACTCCGGAACCGTCTCCTGGCTTCCTGAGCTGTAGCACTGCCTCCTGGCTCTGCTGCTCGGTTCCTTTGCTCCAAGGTTTGGGGATATCTGAACCCACCCCCAGGAGCACAGGCCCAGCCCTACACTGCAGCTTAGGAGAGCCACGCCCCCTGCTGCCACAAGGGAGCCAGGGATCTGAAGACGCAGAGAGACAGGGCCAGGGATGGGGAGCTCCCACGGCTGGAACACGCCTCCACCCCCACTCATGCCTATAAAACGGCAGGCTCCAAGGTCTTTGCTGAAGGGCCTACTTGTCCACCCAGGACATGTTTTAAAGACACATAAAGTTGTAACTCAAGTTATAGATGAAATCTGCAACACTTGAGTTGTTGAGATCCATCTGTTTCTGGAAGCAGAATTATCTTCCCGAGGGTGAAGTCAGACTTTCTCCAATGCTGCTTTTCACTGCAAGCCGACTCCATGTGCTTTGTAGCGTTTATTTTATGGCCTCACTGTCAAGTGGATGACTTCACGGGGCAAAAAGCTCATGGGGGGCCCTGAGAAGTGACATGAACATCATCCAGAGAACATCCTTGCCCTTAGGAGCAGCATATCCGTACCTGGAAAGGGGGTGGGCGTGGTGTAGACGTTTGGTAGAGCAGACATGGTGAACACTGCTCTTCCTGACCAGAGGGTTAAGAAACCTCACCAACTGTCTGCTAAAAATGAACTTTATTTTATGAGCAGCAGTGTGGGTATGGAGGCTGAGGAAGGGATGCTAAGTGTGAAAAAAGATGGTAAGAGTCTATATATCAACATGAATAAATGGGGGTTATAATAGCTATTGGTATTATGGATGCCTTAATAATTTTCATATTATAGTAAATATATATATATATATTGCATAAAATTTACCATTTTAAAGTATACAATTCAGTGACATTAATTATATTCACAATGTTGTGCACCCTTCACTACTGTTTCTAAAACTGTCATCACCCCAAGCGGAAACTCAGTACTCATGAAGCAGTAACTTTCCACTCCCCCTTCCCTAGCCTCCAGTCAACACTAACCTAATTGTATCTCTGTATTTCCTATCAGTAGGATCATATAGTATTTATCCTTTTATGTCTGACTTATTTCACTCCGTATAATGTTTTCAAGGTTCATCTGTGCTATAGTATGTATCAGAACTTCATTCCTTTTTCATGGCTGGGTAATATTCCACCGTACAGACAGACCTCATTTTGTTTATCCATTCATCCGCTGATGGGCACTTGGGTTGTTTCTGTCCTTTGACTATAGTGAAAAGTGCTGTAATAAACATCGATGGACACACAGATGGCTTTTTGCTCTACTCCATTTCTCAAGTGTTCTATGATGCAGTGCTGATTCTTTTGTAGTAAAACATAAGTACATACAATGACCTTGCCTCTCTTCTCTCCCCTTCCTGCAGCAACAATGCTCTAACGGTTTTGACCTGGATCGCACGTTAGGACAATGCTTAGGTAAGGTCACTGCAACTCCTTCATTGCGGCAGGGGCTTCAGGGACAGCTCTACCCCAGGGCTACTTTTTTCTCAGTTGATGTTCAATACTGTCAAATTTCTGTTAGCCTCACCCATGGAAGAAAACAGTGCTGTGGAATGAATAAAGTCAATGACACCTTTTTTTTTTTTTTTTTCTTGGTGGATTGGCCTTGGAATTTTATTTATTTTTTTAAGAGCTTGTTTTACAGTCAATGTAATGTGTACATTTAGTTTCATTCCCCATTCGCCATGTCCAACCCTAACCCAGTCTCTTCCCCTCCCTCCCCTGCAACCCTCCCCCTGTGCCCCTCATATTTATGCACTCCTGTTTGTCCTGCATTTCCTCAGTTTGAATGTTGGTCCTCTGGTGTCCCATGGTCTATTGCTCTAAGGGATGTATTACCATTGAGTATGTGGGTGCATCATCCTGGATTGAGTGGTCTGCGTGTACATCTTATTAACTATTGGGCTGAGAGCCCGCCCCTGGGGGTGTGTTTTATTCCAGGCTCAGAATGTGTTCCAGGGCCATATTATTGGGAGTCTCACCAGACTTCATCCAACCAGTAATTCTGGTCATTACTGAGTTTTTGGATTTTGTTCCATGTTTTCCCTCCCACTCTATCCAGGATCTCCAGATTTGATTCTTTCCTCAGTGGTTGGCATTGGTAGCTGGGCACCATCTAGTTCTTCTGGTCTCATGGGCCGTTGTATCCTAGAGCTCATTGCTTCTAAATGCCCTTTTTTTTTTTTTTTTGCGTTCTTCTTCACTTCCGACACTAGGAGACCATTAGGTGCATCTTAGGTGGCCGCTTGAAAGCTTTTAAGACCCCAGTAGCTACTCACCAATGTAGGATGTGGAGCAATGCTTTTATGTACTTTGTTGTGCCAATTGAGTCTGGTGTCCCCCAGTACTATGGTCCTGAGGCAGTAGATCTATTGGATCTCTCTCCCATAGTGTCTGGATGTCTGTGAGGGATTACTCTGTGTCTGTCTTCTATTGTTTCCGTAAGGACTGCGGGTATTTTGTTTCACTGGTGTCTGTGCAAGATTAGCCTCAGCTGAATCTACCCTTGGTCTAGAGTAATGACACCTTTTCTTGATCACCTTCTTTGGGTTTGGCATTGGGGTGAGCACTGAGAGGGACCAAACATGAGTAAGAATTGGTCTCTAACCTCAGGAGCTTTCTGTTCATATTAGTCTTCTATCACTGTCATAACAGATTGCCACAAACTTAGCAGCTTAAACAACACAAATCTATTATCTCCTAGTTCTGTAGATCAGAAGTCCAACAACACACCTCTTACTGGACTACCATCAAGACGTAGGCAGGGCTGCATTCCTTTCTGGAAACGTTAGGGCAGAATCCATTTCCTTGCTCATGCAGGTTGTTGGTTTCTTGTGGTTGTAGGGCTAAAGTCCTGGACTCCTGGTGGCTGTCAGCTGAGGACCATTCCCATCTTCTAGGGGCCACCTTCATTCCTTAACTCTTGGCTTCCCTTCCTCCATGTCCGGGGCCAGCAATGTCAGTCAAGTCCTTCTCATGCTTCACATCTCTCCTCCTCCTTCTCCCATTGCTGCACCTCTCCAACCAACCCTTATGCCTCTCCTCCCACTTTAAGAACCCATGGGACTACTTAGGTCCACTCAGATGTCCAGAATAATCTCCCTTATCTCAAGGTCCATTTACTAGCAACCTTAATTCCCATAATGTACCAAGTGTTGGGGTTAGGACATAGACTTTTATTTATTTGTTTGGGTGGGGAGGCATACTATTCTTCTGCCTTCCACACTATTCCATAGGGGAGAGAGAGAGAGAGAGAGATCTGGGAATAGTGAATCTTGTGACAAGGTGAGTAAAGTAATTGCCCAGTAGAGGTGAGAGCAATAGGTCCCCATAAAAGATGAGGAGAGAATAATACCTTGTGTCTGGGGTCCATGAAATAAGCCTTCATGGATGTTGTTCTGGTTACCTAGTGCTGCTCTGACAAGAATCTACCACAAATGGGATAGCCTTAGCAAACAGGAGTTTATTCTCTTATAGTTCAGGAGGCTAGAAGTCCAAGTTCAAAGTGCCAGGATCTAGGGGCTGGGTGAAAGCCCCTCGACCTTGGGCTTCAGCTCTGCCTCTTATTCCTGGCCCACTGAAGCTAGAGGCATCTCTTCACTCAGGCAGCTACTGGCTGCTAAGGCTAACAAGCCAAGGTTGACAAATAAAATGGCACAGTCCTGATGTTACCAAACTGCATGGCAGGCCATTAATTCAAGTCCATTTAAGTCCCAAGGTCAGCAGAGCATGGCAGGCTACTAGACAATGACACAGCTACATGCAGCGTCCAAATGTGCCATAACTAGAGACTATTCCCAAGGCTTCACCTTATATACAGGAAGCAGACCACATCCCAAAGTCAGCTATTCAGTTGCTTGTGGTAGATCCCACCATGGAGTTGATTGCCAGTCTCATCATGGGGAATAACTACCACCAGTTGCCTGGCCACTCAACCAGGCCCAGCCAAGTTCACCTACAAATTTAACTACCACGGATGTCACATGGCAATTGGGTATTGTAAGATGAGTAGGATCCCGAGACATGGCTTTCCACGTGGAAAGCATAGCATAAGAGAAGGCCAGAGTTGGAAAGGATGTTCAGAGTCTGGAACACTTTGGTGTGGATGGAGCATGGGGGTATGAAAAGAACAAGGCAGCCCTACTTCCCCCCAGCTCTGGCACTTCTTTAGGGAGTAGGATCAGGTCTGCTGTTGATACCACAGTCAGGGTTCAGGCCACTCCTGCTCCTACCCTAACTGGTTGACATCAAGTCCACTCTGACTCGTGCGGACCCCATGTGGGTCAGAGCAGAACTTCGCTCCACCGGGTTCTCAGTGGCTGATTATTTGGAAGGAGACCGTCAGAACTGTCTTTCTAGGCACCTCTGGGTGGGTTCAAGCCTCCAACCTTTTGGAAAACAGCCAAATGTGTTAACTATTTGCACCACCCAGGACTCCTGTCCTTACCCTCAAAAAAACTCAAACTCACTGTCAATGAGTCAATTCTGACTCATACTGAACCCATGGGGTTTCCAAGCCTATAAATATTTATGGAAGCAGATCACCTCATCTTCCTTCCATGGCGGGTTCAATCCACTGACCTTTTGGTTAGCAGCTAGATGCCTTAACCACTACACCAGAGCTCTTGCCCTTACCTTAGCAAAGCTGGTTTTCTAGAGAACCCACCTCCCGCCTCCAAGCTTGATGACTTAGCTGGAAAGAGGGGCCCTGTTTGCCAGCATGGTGTGAGCTGCCTTTAAAGTAAGACTCTGCTTTCTGAACAAGTAGCTAATACTCAGTGAAGCCTTATCTTCCTTTTTTTTCTTTAAATTTTATTTATGTAGCTGTTGTTGAGAACATACACAGCAAAAACACCAGTTCAACAGTTTCTACCCATACAATTTGGTGACATCACATTCTTTGAGTTGTGTAACCATTCTCACCCTCTTTCTATGAGTTGTTCCTTGCCACCGCCCCCCCCCCAACATAAACTCACTGCCTCTGAGGTGCCTATCTAATCTTTCAAGTTGCTGTTATTAATTTGGTCCCATATAAATAGTTCTTAAAAGAGCGTAATGCTCAAGACAGATCTTTTTTATTAGTTAAGCTAAACTGTTGTTTGATTTTAACAAAACTTTAGGGGTTATTTTTGGTTTAAGTTTTAAAGTGTATCTCAGGGCAATAGTTTCAGGGGTTCCTCCACCCTCCATGGCTCCAGAAAGTCTAGAGTCCTTGAGAATTTGAAATTCTGTTCTATACTTCCCCCCTTTTGATCAGGATTCTTCTATGGGTTCTTTGATAAAAATGTTCAGTAATGATAGGCAGACACCATCCAGTTCTGGTCTCATGGCGAGCCTTGTCTTTCTTGATGCTAGGAACTCTTTCTCTCCTGCCAAGTCACTGTTTGGGGTAGAATTGGGAACAATCTTTGGACTCTCCTAGTGTTTCCAAAGAACAGGATGTGCCTACCAACTACCTGAAATGTTTTTAGATGGCACCCCCACAGATAAATAATCTTGATTTTAGTAGGTGTATATTGAATTTTACCATTACCTTTTGTATACTAATTAGAATGGTTCTAATATGTAGCAGTAATATAAGATTTATAAAAAAATGTTTACTTGAATTTCAAAGGTGAGTTGTTTTTTAAAAAAAGATTGTATTTAAATAACTATATTGTTTAAATAATACAGATTTTTGTGGATATGGGAAAAATCATGATGGTGGTATTTGAGTGGCTGATGTGTGGGTGACACTGGCCAGTTTGATTTAATTCAACCCCTATTTGGGAGTACCTGCCCAATGATCCAGGGACTTCCCTAGGTGGTCGGCTTCCTTTTTTTCTTTAAATTTTATTTGTGTAGCTGTTGTTGAGAATATACACAGCAAAAACACCAGTTCAACAGTTTCTACCCATACAATTTGGTGACATTACATTCTTTGAGTTGTGTAACCATTCTCAGCAGGTGCTACTCTCCTGGGGTCCTTCATGCTGTTCTTGGTACAAAGCTCTGCTGAAATATGCTCCATGTACAGTAAGGCCAAGAGGCCCCTAACACTCATCCTTTCTGTGCCCTTTCCAGATGTAGATGAATGCCGGACCATCCCTGAGGCCTGCCGAGGAGACATGATGTGTGTTAACCAAAATGGCGGATATTTATGCATCCCCCGAACAAACCCCGTGTATCGAGGGCCCTACTCAAACTCCTTTTCGAATCCTTACTCAGGTCCATACCCAGCAGCTGCCCCACCACTTTCAGCTCCAAACTACCCCACAATTTCGAGGCCTCTCATCTGTCGCTTTGGATACCAGATGGATGAAAGCAACCAGTGTGTGGGTGAGTAGTCCGGCATCTAGCTTTCTCTCCCTCCATGCTTTGGTGAAGGTGTTGCCTGAATCCAGCTTGTCCAGCTCAAATGGGTTGTTGGCTGCCATTCAGTACACCTGTGAAGCAATGACTTCCTTTCCATAGAGTTCTTCCACTCATAGGACCCTTATCTGGATCCACTTTCATCTTGAGGTCTCGTTCACAGTTCTCCAGAGAGTCAACTTATTTTTTCTTCATTTATGACTTACATAGGGAGCTCTGGTAGCATAGTGCCTAAGGCACTTGACTGCTAACCAGAAGGCTGGCGGTTCAAACCCACCAGCCACTCCTCGGAAGGAAGGTTGGGCAATCCTACTTCCATAGTGATACTGCCTTGGAAACCCAAGGAGGGGTCGCTATGAGTCGGGGCCGACTCAAAAGCAAACAACAACAACAACAACGTGACTTACATATATTTAAAGTGCAAACTCATATTTTCTCAACTCAGTAACAAGTGCATTTGGTCAAACTTAGTAAGTGAATTCCAGAGAGAAGAGATAGAAAGGACCACAGCTCTCTCTTCACCCCCTTCCACCCTTGAATGGAACATATGTTCCTGCAACAGAAGAAGCTTTAAAGACCAAGGCCAATCTTTCTAGAAAGAAAGTTGGTTTCTGGGGTGGGAACTAAATGCTCTTCTGGCCAAAAGGAGTCTTACTGATGGAATTCATAGGAAAAGTGGCCACCAGGAGGATGGAGAGATCATAGCAATGAAGTCCCAAAGCAGTTGGTGAGTAGCATGACTGGTACATAGTGAGCTCTGGTGTTTTGTTGGCCAGTGTGGTGTTGGAGGAAGGTTATCTGGGATCTCCCCTGGTCCCTTTGGCTGTGATTGGAATGACATCTTATAACTGTCTCTAGCTTTGAGAAATGGCCTAGAGTGATGGCCTCCAAACTCTTGATTGCAGACTGCATCTGAAAAACCTTTTTAAGCCTAGACCCTGAATTAGATGTACAATTTAAGTTACATACATACACTATTACACTAATATAGTTTGTAGAGTATAAGAAACAGAAAACTTAAAGTATGTGATAAAAAATAAATACAAATTGAAGTTCTGATATTTCCTTCTTCTACTCCAAACCTTTGGGAGACCATTGGTCTATCAAATGAGATTCTCATTGGTCTCATTTTCAGGGCTCTCACCAACCATTGGTTAGAGAGGTGATTCTGGTTATTTTGCAGTATCTTCTATATGTTCATGCAAATGTGTGTGCATTTCCTTCCCAATATATGCAAATAACATGCAAAAAGATATTCAAAGCTACCAGGGAAAATTGGATACACCTGAGCCCAAACTTCCTTATTCTTACTGACCAGGTCCTAGGGGCATGTGTGAGAACGTGTGCATGTGCATGTGCATGTGTGTGTATGAGAGATAAAAAGGAAGAGAGTAAGAGAGGGAGAACCTTCTGATGAGTGATCACCTTGAAAACATGCACACAGGGCAAGTGGGACCCATCAGGCCTTGCACCGAAGCTTTGCTGGGGGAGATAGTAGCCCATTTCCTTACAACAAGCAGCAGAACAACAGACTGTTAGAACTGGATGGGACTTTAACAGTCTTTATCTCTAGTTTCTTCATTTATGGAAAAGGAAGGACTCCTACAGGTTAGGTCATTACAGAGGTAGGATGGGCAGCCAAGACATCTTGACTCCCAGTCTACATTTTCCTCACTGTACCGCGTGACCTTTCCCATCTGGTAGAAATGACCCCTAAAGAAAAGGCAGAGAAAGGGAGGTAAGGACTGCTCTTCTGGGAGTCACGTGGGGCTGGATAAGCTAGGTGCCCAGCCTCACTTGTATGCATATTGAAGTGAGGCCAGGGTCTAATGACACCTGCCAGTTGCTGCAGCTTGCTGGGAGGGGCCACATGGTGGTGGTGTGGCCTGCACTCCCTGGGGTCCTGGGCAGCCTCATGAGCCCCTTTGGCAGAACAGCGGGGAACTGCCGCTGGGTTCCCTTCCTTCCCACTGATCTTTCCAGTATCCCAGTGCTCTTGAGAACAAGGATGTGGCTGGGAAACCTATTCACCCCAGTCCCCGTGACGTCAGGCAGTTTATGGCTCCGAACCTGTCACACGGGAGACACGGAGCCTACATAATGGCCCTTTTGTAAGAAGAATACAATCTAGGAACCCGAGTGAGGGCTGGCACCAGGCCCATCCATTTCCAAAACGTCCAGCATTATGCATTCATGAGTACTAGTTCTTTCTTCCTTCCCTTCACCCCACCCCACCGTTTCCTGACTTACCAAGGGCTTTCAACCAGGCCCTGCAGAGGTCCTTCTGGGCATTGTCACTGGTGGCCTCGCAGGGCAGGAGCAGAGGGGATGGGGAAGGGAGTCTCTTTATCCCCACAGTTCCTTCCAGGAACAGGGAGTGGGGACAGGTGACCTGGGAATGGGCAGAAGGGAAGCAAGGCACACAGAGAGAGGGAACAAGAAGGGGAAATGGTTGAGAAAAAACAGGGAGGTGAGGTGAGTCTGGAGTGGTCACTGGCTGCGGAAGGCACGTGTCAGGGCTTCCCAGAGCATAGCTCCTACTCTGTGGAGGAAGCATCGGATGAGCAGTGTGTAAGTTGGGGGAATCCAGAGACACGTCTGAAACTGATGTTCTAGGGCAAGAGGGCAACATCTCCTAGGAGCTCTTCTCTTCCTCCTGCTCAAAATAAAAAAAGAACACCAACAATAATAACAATAGCAATAGCAGTAATAATAGCAAACGTTTCACAACAACCCTATGAGGTAGCCTGTTATGCATATTATACCAGTGAGGACTCAGACACAGAGAGATTAAGAAACCCGTTCAAGGTCACACAGCCAAGTACAAACACCAAGGACATGGTCTTCTCTTTTGTGTCTGCACTAGGCATACCTTGTTCCCACAGGCTGGGCAGGGCCAGGCTGGCAGGACCAGGCTCAGCACTCAGGGCCCCTGAGCTTCCTTCTCAACATCTGTCTTAGATTCCACTTCCGTGGCAACTGGACCTGCTGCCCCTAGAACAGCGTTTGGCTCAGGTTTGAGTCTACAAGCTCCCCAAAGTAAATCTGGATCACTAGGTATAGTATTGCAGACTGGATAAACAATGAGCTAAGAATGGCAGTGCAGAAGGTTTTGTGTCATTAAGAAAATTGACATCTTAGCTTGGGGGATTTCCAGCACAGGACAGCCTGCACAAGGGTAGTGGGATTCAGCTGGTTAGGATGCATCATCCAGACCCTTGGGAGATGTGGTGACCTGCTTCTCCTGGGATGGAGAGCCAAACTGACATAGTTGACCAGCAAAGAGCAAGGGCTGCCAGGAGGGAATGCTCACCTATCTAGAACCCAAGCAAAACTCAGAAGGAAGGGCAAAACCAAACACATACGAAGCTTTCTGAGCCAACCCAATAGACATCTCAGGAGTAGGATGGTGCAGGGTTGACTGGTGTTGAAGACTCAGGGCCTGGCTGAGCTGTGGCTGAGGGGCAGGGGCACCTGGATCTACACCCCAGTTCAGGAACTTTCCGGTCATGGCCCGCTGCCCCTGAGAACAAGCCCTTTGGCCCATTGCATGAGGATGCCACTTGTTTCTGCATCTTGTCTGTCCCATTTGGGCTGAACTTATCACCTCTCTGGATGGACATTCCAAGTTCTGGCTCTGCAAACCAAGCTGGCTCCATGGTGATGTTAGGGACTCCACCAAAACTAATGTTCATGAAATGTTTTGTGGGTGAAATAGCAGCCTTTTACAAGAGCCATGCTGCACTAGGGACTGCGGGAATTCTTCTGGTCATTTGTGAAATTACAAGCAATATCTTTATTCTTCCCTTTTGGCCCGAGATAGCATGCTTGTTGAATTCAGGGCACCCGAGCAGCTACAGAATAGTACATGTGGATCCTTTTGGAAGATGGATGATGTTGGCCTGAGGCTTTCTCTTGAGTTCTTTTTGCTGAAAGCCAGACAGTACTTATTCAACTGATGTTTACAGAGCACCTTCTTGGTGCCAGGCTCTGGCCTAGGTGCCGAGGCAGACAAGGAGTCTGTTCACGGCCACAGACTCTCTCTAGAGCTTGTGGTCATGGCTGGGGATTAGGTACAAACAGCTGAAAACACAAAACTTGTCAGTTGCTGTCGAGTCAACGTCAACTCATGGTGACCATGTGAGTGCAGAGTAGAACTGCTCCATAGGATTTTCAAGAATGACCCTTCAGAAGCAGACCCTCAGGCCTGTATGTTAAGTACCTCTGGTTGGGTTTGAACCTTAAACCTTTTGGCTAATAGTTGAGCACTTAACCATTCGTATCAGCCAGGGACTTTGAACTATAAGGCAACATCTGATTACTCCTGAGACTGGGTATGAAGAGAAGGCAGAGACTGGAAGGTTGTATTTGGAGACGAGAGCACCAGGGCTTGGAAGTTAGACAGGACTTGCTCTTACCTTGGCTTGGCCACTTCCTAGCTGTGAGACCTGGGTCTCGGTTTCCTCATCTGTAAAATGGGTATAACCATCCTTCCCTTACGGGTATGTGAAGTAGCAGATGTGTGAAAATACCTTGGCCCATGTCTGCATATATCTGCCCATGTCTGCACATGTCTGCACAGAGCTTTGTACGGTAAATGTTCATCAAGAGAGTGTCACAGAGGTGGCTTTGCCTGGCCTGGGATGTTGAGATGATAATCTATAGAAAGATTCATAGAGTCTGAAATGTATTGAAGGCCTCATCCTTAAAACCTTCAACATTGCCTACAAGGGAACCTGAGTCTGGGACACACCTACCTTGCCCAGCCAAGCCCTTGATGAGGCATCCATTGGCATCCACTTTGAGACGCCAGTAGAGGCTGGCCTCATTCTGATTGTGTAACACTGTGCCCTGGAGGTCGGTCAAAGTGACATTTGTGCTGAGTGGGTGAGACAAGGCTGAGTGTGTGTAGAAACCTCAGCTCTGATGTTTGTGGCAGATCCCTGGTTAGCAGAGATGAGAGGGATAGGTGACCTCTGCTCCCCCGGACTTTTCTCCTTATTTTCTACACAGATTACAGGCCTCCGCATGGGCTGGACCTGGAAACCAAGTCTCCAGGCTGATGTAAGGAGGAAAAGCATAATGTTCTTTAATCAGCTACTGAGGGTGTTGGGACTAAGCAGGCCTGGGGTGGAAATGGGACCCAGGATGGAGAGGGCTCTGCTTCTGGGTTTGTTTGGCTTGTTCACATGTAGCGTCCCACCCCCTCCTCCAAGTTTTCCCATCTTGCTTCAAATTTTTCTCACTCATTGGCTGGGAGACCCTGTGTGAATAGCTCAACCTCTTTGAGCATCAGTTTTTCCATCTGTAGAACAGGGATAACAGTGCCACCTCCATAGGGTCTTTGTGAGAATTCAATGAGCTAATGCATGGAGTTGTTCTGCGTGGAAGCTGGCTTGTGACGAGGACTTACAGTTGTTATTAGCTGCCCCTATTCATGGCGGCCCGCGACTCATGGCGAGTTCATACATGATGAGATCAGACCACTGTGACCTGTAGGGTTTTTGGAAGTAAATCACCAGGCTCTTCTTCCCACTTCTTCTTAGTTTGGAAGCTCAGCATCACAGCAACACACAAGACTCCACAGTCAGACGGGTGAAGGCTGTACAAGAGGCACATGGGCCAGAATCGAACCTGGAGTCTCCTGAACGGAAGGAGAGGGTTCTACCACGGAACTGCCATTGTTCCCTTAAGGGCTCACCAGCAGCTAGTTACTACAATGATTGTTTTTATGATTTCAAATCTTACCATTCCATTTGGAGCTCTCCTACTCTGGCTTCTAATTCTATTATTCTGTTACTGTTTTCTTTTTCCCCTGAGAATGACACTTAAGAGTGCTGGCCTTTCAGGAAGTTTGAGGGTTGATTTGTTGCAGACTCTGTCTCTGTAATTCTGGGGTTAGGAAACCAAAAGGGAAGAACACACTTGGCACTTCTCAAGCTGAAAGAACTGAGGAAAAAATTCAAGCCTCCAGTGGCAATATGAAAGGATTCTATGGGTGAAATATTGAACTACGAAGGACACATCAAAAAAAAGATGGAAGGAATACACAAAGTCACTGTACCAAAAGGAATTGGTTGATGTACAGCTATTTCAGCAAGTAGCATATGATCAAGAATCAATGGTATTGAAGAAATAAATCCAATTTGCCCTGAAGGCATTGGCAAAAAGCAAGACTCCAGGAATTGATGGAATATGAATTAAGATGTGTCTTAGTTATCTCGGAAGGAAGGTTGGGCAATCCACTTCTGTAGTGATACTGCCTTGGAAACCCAAGGAGAGATCGCTATGAGTCAGGTCTGACTCGACGGCACATAACAACAACACCAACTTAGTTCTCTAGTGCTTCTATAACAGAAATACCACAAGTGGATGGCTTTAACAAACAGAAATTTATTCTCTTACAGTTTAGTAGGCTAGAAGTCTGAATTCTCAGTGCCGGCTCTAGGGGAAGACTAGGCTAGAAGTCCAAGTTCAGAGTGCTGGCTCCGGGGGAAGACATTCTCTCTCTGGATTCTGGGTGGAGGCCCCTCGACCTTGAGCTTCAGCTCTGCCTTCAGGCCCACTGCAGCAAGCTGGAGGCGTCTCCTGACTCACACAGCTGCCGAGGCTGATGAACTCAAGATTGGCAGGCTGTTTAGCAGGCTGCTGGCTTCTGAGGCTGACGAATCCCAGATCAGCAGGTAAGATAGCAGATTGTTGGCTCACACACTGTGAAGGCAACAGTCCCGAGATTGGCAAGCAACACGGCAGGCCACTGGTTCAAGCCTGAGGACTGGAGATGATGATGGGCCAGATGTAGGAGGAAAAAGCCAGAGAGACCTTTCCCAGAGCTCTTCCATACACACTGGAAGCAGGCCACACCCTGAAGGCAACTTCCCCTCAACTAATTAGCTGCTCATAGCAGATTCCACCATGGAGGTGATTACACTACATCCAGTCTCATCATGGGGAATAACTACATCCAGCTGCCAAGCAACTCAAAATCATGGCCCACATACAACCTTAACTACCACAAGGTATTTCAGCAAACAGGTGACAACACTGGAAGCACTCACTTATCTATGCCAAGAAATTTGGGAGAGAGCTACCTTGCCAACCAACTGGAGACACATATTTGTGCCCATTCCAGAGACAGGTGATCCAACAGAATTCAGAAATTATCAAATAGTATCATTAGTATCACACACAAGTAAAATTTGCTGCTAATAATTCAGAAATGGTTACGGCAGTATGTTGACAGAGAACTGCCAGAAATTCAAGCCAGATTCAGAAGAGGACATGAAATTAGGGTTATCATTGCTGTTGTCAGATGATCTTGGCTGAAAGCACAGAATACCAGAAAGATGTTTGCCTCTGTTTTATTGACTGTGCAAAAGCATGGGACTGTGTGAATTGTAACAAAGTATGGATAACATTGAGAAGAATGGGAATTCTGGAATACTTCATTGTGCTCTTGTGGAACCTGTATAAAGAGCAAGAGGTAGTAGTTCAAATAGAACAAAGGGATACTGTGTAGTTTAGAATCAGGAAAGGTGTGCATCAGGGTTGTATCCTTTCACCATACTTATCCAGTGCATATGCTGAGCAAATAATCTGAGAAGCTGGACTATATGAAGAAGAATGTGGCATCAGGATTGGAGGAAGACTCATTAACAATCTGCAGTATGCAGACAACACAACCTTTCTTGCTAAAAATGAAGATGACTTGAAGCACTTACTTGATGAAGATCAAAGATTACAGTCTTCAGTATGAATTACACTTTGACTTAAAAATCATCACAACTGGACCAATAGAAATATCATGATAAAAAGAGAAAAATTGAAGCTGTCAAGGATTTCCTTTTACTTGGATCCACAATCAACAACCATGGAAGCAGCAAAAAAAAAAAAAAAAAAAAAAAAAAAAATCAAACGATGTATTGCCTTGGGCAAAATCTGCTGCAAAAGACCTCTTTAAAGTGTTCAAAAACAAAGATGTCACTTTGAAGACTAAGATGGGCCTAACCCAAGCCATGGCATGTTCAATAGCCTCATATGCATGTGAGAGCTGAACAGTGAATGAGAAAGGCAAGAGAAGAATTGATGCATTTGAATTTTGATGTTGGTAAAGGATATTGAATATACCATGGACTTCAGAAGAGCAAACAAATCTGTCCTGTAAGAAGCACATTCAGAATGCTTCTTAGAAGCGAGGATGGTGAGACTTCATTTCGCATACTTTAGCCATGAGATCAGGAGGAACCAGTCCCTGCAGGACATCACACCTGGTAAAGGAGGGGGTCCACGAAAAAGGGATGGAAGGCCCTCACTGACATGGACTGACACAAGGGCTGCAACAATGGATTCAAACAGGACAAGGCATGTGAGGGTGGTGCAGGGCGGGGCGGCGTTTTGTTGTGTTTGCACAGGGTCACTGTGAGTCACAGCCCGACAGCACCTGACGACAGCAACCACATGGCCGGGGTGACTTGAGGCTCAGCATTTCTCACCTGTTCCCAAGTGACACAGATGCTGCTGTTCCAGGGGCCACACTTGGTAGCGAGGCTCGCCCCTCTGTAAGAGCCCTGCTGGTGCAGTGGTTAAGGTGCTTGACTACTCACTGAGAGCCCAGCAATTCAAACCTATCCACTGCTCCTCGGGAGAAGACGCCTGACAACCTCCTGAAAAGATTATAGCTTAGGAAACCCCGTGGGGTGGTTCTGCTCTGCACGCGTGGGGTCACTCTGAGCTGAAGGCAGCGTGATGGCACCCGACAGAAAGAAGACTGCATTACTGGCCAGCAGTACTTTTCAAAGGAGCCCTGGTAGAGCAATGGTGAAAGTGCTTGTTGCTAACCAAAAGGTTGGCAGTTTGAAACCACCAGCTGCTCTGTAGGAGAAAAGACCGGGTAATCTGCTCCCATAAAGATTCCCCAAACCAAGCCCTCTGCCACTGAGTCAATTCCGACTCATCACGACCCTGTAGATAGACTGGAGCTGCTCCACGAGGATTACATCCCAAGGACGTAACCTTTATGGAAGCAGACTGCCACATTGTTCTCCCATGGAGTGGCAGGTGAGTTTGAACCACCAACCGTTTGGTTTGCAGGCAAGTGCATTCACCACTGTACCACCAGGACCTCGTTCATAAAGCTTACAGCCTAGGAAACCCTATGGGGCTTATGTACTCTGTCATGTAGGGTCACTATGAGTCGAAATTGACTCAATGGTACCTAACAACACCACAGTCCTCTGTCTAGTCTTAACCAGGACTGCATTTAAAGGAAAGTGACTCTTCATTCTTTGGTGTAATTCTATGTATTTGAATTTGTTGGAAGGATGTATTACTTTTGTTTTAAAACAAACAAAAACCAAAAGATCTTGTTTTGTCAAGCCTGTATTGAAGTACTGGAGAGGAGGTCGGTAGGGCTGGACTTTGAGCCCGGATTTGCTACTTGTCAGTCATGTGACACTAAGAAAGTCACTGGGTGACTGAATGAGTTTCTAGGACTGATTCAAAACTTCACAAAGTGAGTGACTTTAAACAATTGAAAGTTACTGTCTCACTGGCCTAGAGGCCATCAGTCTGAGGTCAGGGTGTCGCAGGGCCATGTTCCCTCCAAAGGCCCTCGGGGAAGATCTTTTCTAGTGTCTTCCGGCTTCGGGCAGCACCCCCGGCATTCCTTGGCTTGCAGCAGTGTAGTTCTGTTGTCACATGACTGTCTTCCCTCTGTGTGTCTCTTTCCTACTTTATAAGGACACCAGGAGCCGTGATGGTGCCGTGGTTAAAGTATTCAGTTGTCAACTGAAAGGTCTGGTTTGAACCCACCAGCCCCTCCCTGGGAGGAAGATGAGGCAGTCTGCTTCGTAAAGATCCACAGCCTTGGAAACCCTCTGAGGCAGTTCTACCCTGTCCTAGGGTCCCTATGAGTGGGAATTGACTTCACAGCTGTGGGCTTGGTTTGGTTTTTAAGGATACCACTCAGAATGGACTGGGACGCACCCTACTCTGGTATGACATCAAGTTAACTTCACTGATAATAATGTCTCTAAGACACTATTTCCAAACAAGGCCTGGGAGTTAGGACCTTAATGTTTCTTTTTTGTGACACAATTCAATCTATTACAACCTCTCTGGCATCAATTTTATCATCTATAAAAAGAAGGGATTGTATTATATGAGAGGTCTGTGGATAGAATTTGGAGAATCCATGCACTTGAATGGGAAAACGTTTTGTGTGTTTCCCATTGGCCTCTTAATTAACTTTCCCATTACCTTCTGTTACATAGACAGCAAACTGTGGGACTATTAGTAGTACCTGTGACATTATCAACCATAGAAACACAGATTTGCACATCCCCTCATAGCAGTGCCAGCTGTCCAGTGCTCTCACTCACTCTATGACACTGCTGTTGTTGTTGTTGTTGTGTGCCATCGAGTCGGCCCCGACTCATAGCGACCCCTCCTTGGGTTTCCGAGGCAGTATCACTATGTAAGTAGATTGCCCAGTCTTCCTTCTGAGGAGTGGCTGGTGGGTTCGAACTGCCAGCCTTCTGGTTAGCAGTCAAGTGCCTTAGCCACTATGCTACCAGAGCTCCCTGCTACTTCATATAAACAATGTTAGACCAGCTGCCCAGTCTTGTTCTTGAATGCACTGATAATGAAGCACATATACCACAAAAAAATTTTTTAAAATATTTTTATAACTGCCTTTCAATATATTTGATTTCCTTTGCAGCCCTAGGAAGTTTATTTTATGCAGTTGAACAACTGATTCTGAGAAGGGGCCCATGGGCTTCAGCTCTCTGCAAGGCAGGCTCACGACACACACCCTAAAGGTTTGCGTTGCCTGGGCCAGATGGTTTCTCAGGTCCCGCCAACTTAAGAATGTTCTACTGTTCTAAATCCTCCCAGACCTTAGAGAATGGGATTCTTGTGTCCAGACAGTTGGCCTGCTGACATAGCTGGATTTTCTTAACTCTTTGTCATCTGGCGGCTCAGATGATATTTTCAAGAAGGCCACATGCTCGCTTATATCCTCTGCTGTCAAATCTCCCTTTACGAGGCCCCTCCCACCTGTGGTTCCAGCCAGCTTTGGGAATTGGCACTGGTCTGCGTCGAGGTCCAGAGCACTGACCGCCCTTGTGTGTGGGTGGGGTCCCATTGGTGGGATCAGCCTAGCCCTTGGTGCCTTTTGTAATAGTTCACATCCCCAGGGCCTAGCATGGCAGCTTTCTCAATGGCTGACACGTTTTTCTTGGCTCAGCCCTTATGATTCTTGGGCTGGTCGTGTTTCTCTTAATCACGTTCCACTCTGGGATTAGCCAGTTGTATGTTAAAAGCCAAATGATGTTGTCAGAGGAAGGCTGAAATGCGGACTTTCAGGTGGCAGGTTCATTCAGCTCTGCTTCTGATGATGCTGGCTAAGGGGGATGCATTACCAGAGAGGACCTGCAGCCTTGAATGTCAGGGCCAGGGCTGAGCCAATGGTTTAGCCACGTGGTTTTTAGATTAGTGGGAAGTGCATGGTACGGTGCTTCTGAAAGAAGCATGAGGGATCCAAACATGTTGCAATGGAGGAAGGTTGTGCCTTCTCTATTATTGTCAAGACTGGTTGCAGTCTTCTTGTCCAACACCCTTTTGATAAAGGTGGATGAAATACACCACTGCGAACTCTAGATGGAATCACCCGTCTAGACTCTGTACGTGAGTCGGCAGCACTGTAGATGTTCTCCACGTCTCTTCTCTGTTTGCTGGCTGGTGTCAGCCGGGCTTTGCATCCCCTGACCTGACTGTGACTCAGTGGAGGGATTTGAGAGCTGTGTGTGCTATCAGGAATGGATTAACTGAAAAAAAGAAGTAAAACCACAAAATACCATATGAATACAAGACACTGGTTTTATGGGAAGTGTGTGTATGAGACTTTGATGAAAACAATGAATTGTGTTATTGTTGTTAGGTGCTGTCGAGTTGGTTCTGACTCATAGTGACCCTGTGGACGAGAGAACGAAACACTGCCCAGGCCTGACCAGCCTCACAGTCTTTGGTGTTTGAGCCACTGCTGCGGCTCCTGTGTCGGTCCATCTCGTGGGGGGTCTTCCTCCTTTTTACTGACCCTCTCCTTTACCAAGCATGATGTTCTTCTCCAGAGACTAGTCCGTCCTGATAACAGGTCCAAAGTATGTGAGATGAAGTCTCTCAATCCTCAAGACAGATTTGTTCATTCTTCTAGCAGTCCATGGTGTATTCAATATTCATCACCAATACCATAACTCAAAGGCACGAGTTCTTCTTCAGCTTCCTTATTCCTTATCCAGCCTTCCCCAAGCATATGAGGCGATTGAAAATACCACGACTTGGGTCAGGAGCACCTTAGTCCTCAAAAGGACATCTTTGCTTTTGAACACTTTAAAGAGGTCTTCGGCAGTAGATTTTGCCCTGTGCAATATATCATCTGATTTCTTGACTGCTACTTCCGTGGGCAGGAGCTCTGGTGGCGTAGTGCCTAAGGCATTTGACTGCTAACCAGAAGGCTGGTGATTCAAACCCACCAGCCACTCCTCGGAAGGAAGACTGGTCAATCTACTTCCGTAGTGATACCACATTGGAAATCCAAGGAGGGGTCACTATGAGTCAGATCCGACTTGATGGCAGTGAGTTTGGTTTGGTTTTGGACTTCCATGGCCATTGATTGGGGATCTAAGTAAAATGAAATCCCTGACAATTTCAACCTTTTCTCCATTTATCATGATGTTACTTATTGATCCTGTTTTGAGGATTTTTGTTTTCTTTTCCTTGAGGTGAAATCCATATAGAAAGCTGTAGTCTTTGATCTTCATCAGTAAGTACTTCAAGTCATCTTCACTTTGATTAAACAAGGTTGTGTCATCTGCATATCACAGGTTGTCAATGATTCTTCCTCCAGTCTTGATGCTGTGTTCTTCTCCATATAGTCCAGCTTCTCAGATTATTTGCTCAACATATAGATTGAGTAAATACAGTGAAAGGATATAATCCTGACACACACCTTTCCCGATTTTATACCACACGGTATCCCCTTTTTCTTTGCTAACAACTGCCTCTTGATCTTTGTGCAGATTCTGCACGAGTACAATTAAGTGTTCTGGAATTCCCATTCTTTGCAATGTTGTCTACAATTTGTTATGATCCACACAGTTGAATGCCTTTGTATAGTCAATGAAACTCAGGTAAATGTCTTTCTCATATTCTTTGCTTTCAGTCAAGATCCATCTGACATCAGCAATGACATTCCTTGTTCCATGTTCTTTTCTGAATCAGGCTTGAGTTTCTGGCAGTTCCCTGTTAATATATTTACTGCTGCAACTGTGTCGTTGATCTACTACTGTAACCTTTTTGAATTATCTTGAACAAAATTTTACTTGCTCCAGGGAGGGCTAGGTCATGTCGCCATATGCTATTTGAACAAATAAGCAAAAGGAGCGACCTCGTGTTAGGTAATTCTGTGCTCTGGAGGGCATGTGTTGGGTCCAAAGCTTAACTTCCATCTCTTCAGATCCTGAAGTGAATAGAAACAAAATGTACAGGCACATATTGATACCATCTCCTGCCTCCTGCCTTTTTTAAGGGGAGACTTATATAGAGTGGGAAGATCCAGTTGGGAAGAAAAGGAAAAGTAAAAAGAGAAAAAAATTTTTTTACTTGCCTGTGATATTTTTCAGTAATTTCTGCATTCTGTTGGATCACTTTTCTTTGGAATAAGCAGAAATATGGACATCTTTCAGTCAGTTGGCCAAGTAGCTGTCTTCCAAATTTCTTGCCTAGATGAGTGAGTGCAACTTTGGGTGGACTTGAGGCTCCAGCCTTTCAGTTAGCAGCCTAGTACATACACCACCCAGCACCCTATAAAGTAAGAGTGACAGCTCTACTTGCTTCTTATTTTACTGATCCACCCCCACACAGAGTCTGACACATGGCAGTCTTGTTGGCTGCTTATCCCAGATGGGGAGGTTTAGGGAGGGGAGTTGACAGGAAGGGAGGAAAGTGATCTCTCATCAATTTGTGGCCAAAAGCTGATACTTCTCTCCTTCTTTACTCTGACACCCCTCAAGCCAGAAAGGCTGCATATGAACCTTTCTGTGGGACCCTCTTAGCCTCTGGGAATGCCACAGAGAGAGATGGATATATTGTTCCCCTCTCTGGATACATGGACACACATACAAACAAAAACGGATGCTAGACACAGCTCACGTGGCTGGTCCTCCACCCCCTGGCCCTGTAGGCTATGGCTGGACAAGTGCTGGTGGGCTGTACCAGCCTCTCATCAAAGAGACCCCCAGCTAGACAACCTCCCCTCTGGCAGCCTGTGGTCTCCTACTTAGAGACAGAAAGGCCATGGCTTCCTGGAAGCCCCCAGGTGCACAGAAGTCACCTTTATAAGGAGGGTGTGGATGTCTAGGGTGTCGAGGTGGGGTGGGGAAATTCCTTGAAGGCAGATAGGCACTGCACCTCATCCACTGTTTATCCATAAGAGTCGGTAGAGTGAGCTCTCAATAAGCGACTGTCACACGGTTGAATGAGTGCATGGTGGGAGGAAGAGCACAGGCACTATTAAGCCCAGGCAAGTGAGAGGCCCTTCAGTCATCGCCTCACTCAGTCTGTCACTCATTCCAGGCAAACATGTCCACCCCTAGGGACTGTGCTGGTTGCTGGGAGCTGACCAAGATGACCAAGAGCCCTCCTTGTACCTTGAGTGCCCTGTAGACAGAGCCAGGGTCACCGTGTGTGCCCAGCACCCAGCACGGTGTTTAAACCAAACCAAACCAAACCCACTGCCATAGAGTCGGATCCGACTCTTTGCAACCCCTCCTTGGGTTTCTGAGGCATTATCAGTACAGAAGTTCCTTCCAAGGAGTGGCTGGTGGGTTTGAACTGCCAGCTTTCTGGTTAGCAGTCAGATGCCTTAGGGACTATGCCACCAGGGCTCCCTACTGATGTTTAGAGAGTGTTAAATGGAATTAAATTTATGGTCTAGCTGAGGGGTTGATGGGAAAACATGCCTGTGAAGAACCTTCTGGCCAGATTAACTGGCAATGACCTTCCTCCACTGCCCTTTCCTCTTTAGGCCTGTGCCCTTCACACCTTGAAGCCAGCCTTTTGTTTGCTTGCATGGGAGGGACTGGCTGTGGGGCTCCACCACCAGCCAGGGCCAGCTCCTTGTACAACTCCAGGGGGCGCCATTCAATTGGATTCTGTGTCTTTGGAACCACTGGGGCACAACAACAAAAGCAAAGACCAGCAAGACACCCGGAAGCTCCTGATGTCGTGGGAAGAGAGGAGCAGATTTGGGGAAGGTCCCCAGGCCATCTCCCCGAGGGTTGGCAGGGAAAGGACATTCATAGGATTCCTTGCTCTGGAAGGCTCCGACTTCAGACTGGATGCAAGAACTAACCTCCTGTTCCCCTTCAGCCTCCCAGAGCCAAGCCAGAGGGGATATGGGGACAGCCGGTGCTGGCTCCAGCTCAGGTGGCCAGTGTCCACAGCCTCCAGCGGGTGCCGCAGTGAGGGCGCTGGTGTGTTGGGGCTGGGGAAGCAGTAATGCTTAGGGGACTTGTCAGTGTCGTCTGACTTTCCTTCAGCTGGAAACATTTGTAGAAACCCAGCCTGAGTTGATCTATGAGCTCCACATATTTCACAGTTCTGACCGTTTCCCCCAGGAACCAATGAGGTCAGACGGAATGGACTTTGCATCCGGAATCAGTGTGCAATTGACATCTTCAGCAGTTCTCATGGGAGGGAGGTAATCATTTGAGAAATGATACTAAACAACCCAAAGACACAAAAAAAACTCTGATTCTACTTCATTCCTGTTGGGAAGAGATAAGTCATCTGTTTTTTGCATCAGGGCTAAGTGAGGGGTGGCCGTCCCTGCTGGGGCCATTGGGACCAAACCAAGCATGATGGGACAGGGTTGCTAGGGCAGCCAGTGAACTCGGAGTGACCACAGCATCCTGTCTTTATCCCCTGGGGTATACTTCTTAAGTGTGATAAATAGACTTTTGTGATTATTTAACATCTCTCTACATGGCGTAGTGCCTAAGGCACTTGACTGCTAACCAGAAGGCTGGTGGTTCAAACCCACCAGCCACTCCTTGGAAGGAAGACTGGGCAATCTACTTCCATAGTGATGCCACCTTGGAAACCCAAGGAGGGGTTGCTATGAGTCGGATCCAACTCCACAGCAGTGAGTTTGGTTTTTTTGGTTTTACCCAGCAGGAACTTTCTATCTTGCTCACCGTTGTATTTCTAGCACCTAATAAATATTTGTTGAATGAGTGAAAAAATTACACGTGGTGAATTGTATAAGACTCCAAGGAGCAAGAGAAATTGATGATGTCTCAAGTATAGTTGTCCAAATTGTTGAGTTTATTATCAATAATTGAACTTTTTGATTTATTATCATTAATTGAATGCATAAAGTGATTTATCATTTGTGTGCTAGGGTCTGTGCTGGGCACACTGGGATTAATTAAGTAGGCCTCATCACCTTCCTGGAGAGTCCACAGTGTCTTGGCAGGGATCTGGGTGTAGGTGGTAGGAAAGATGGAACCCAACACAGAAATAATTGCAGCCCAATGTAATGGGACTGCAACAGAAATAGGTAGGAGGCCCGGTGCTGGCCCTGTTGGAGTGGCCTCAGGAGAACACTTCTGCAGGGACAGTCTGTCTGCATTGTGCATCTATTGGATTCAACAGATTGTCTGTGCCAGACACTGCCAAGTGCTGGGAGAGGATCGAAGGAGGAATAAGTCAGTCCCTGCCCTGAGAGTCTCAGCGGAGCAGATGTGAGTGGAGCTTTGAGAGGGGCGGATGCTCATAACTCATCAGAATCTATACGTGAACTAGTGTGTGAGACGGGCCAAGGGCAGTGCTGTGCCAAGTGCTGTAGGCGGACCCACAAGGAATGTTAATTCTGCTCTGGGGAAGGGCCAGGACTTTCGTTTCCAAGGGCTGCCATAACAAAATACCATAAAGTAGGTGGTTTATAAGAACAGAGATGTACTGTCTCATAGTTCTGAAGTTTGGGAGTCTGAACTCAGGGTGTCGGCAGGGGTGTGTTCTCTCTGCGGCCTTGAGGGGAAGAGGAAGATCCTCTCTTGTCTCTCTCAGCTTCTGGTAGTCCCAGATGTTCCTTGGCTTGCAGCTTAGCTCCATGGTCACATGGCCATGTTTCCTCTGTGTGTCTCTGTGTCTCTTTTTTATAGGACACCACTCAGATTGGAGTAGGGCTCACTCTACTCTGGTACATTAACTTGTTAGGTGCCGTCAAGTTGGTTTTCAATTCATAGTGACTCTTTGTGATGAAGTCGAAATGCCTTGTAGGATTTTCTAGGCTGAAATATTTATAGGGGCGGATTTCCAGGTTTTTCTCCCATGGAGCCACAAGGCGGGTTTGAACTGCTGACCTTTCTGTTAGCAATCAAGGAATCAACTGTGGTGCCACCAGGTCTCCTTCATATTAACTTATAACATCTTCAGAGATCCTGTTTCCAAACACGGTCATGTTTACAGGTACCAGGGGTTAGGACTTCAACATAAATTTTGGGGGACACAATTCAATCCATAAGAGACACAGTGGCCTCACTTAGAAGTGAGGATGGTGAGACTTCGCTCGTGTGCATTGGACATCATGCTTGGCAAAGTAGAGGGTCAGCAAAAAAAAGAACGAACGTCAGTAAGACTGATTGACACAGTGCTTGTAACAATGGGCTCAAACGCAGCAAGGACTGTGGGAATGGCATGGGACTAGGCAGTGTTTCATTCTGTTGTACACAGGGTCACTATGAGTTGGAACCAACAATAACATAGTGGTCTCTGAATGAATCATTGTAGACCTGAGTAGGTTTTCACATCAGAGATGGGGGAAGGACAGGCTGGGCTGAGGAAACAGCAAGAGCATGGAGGCAAGTAAGTCTATGGCATGCTTGAGGAATACTGGTCATGAGCACTCACCTGCCCATTCACGACACAGTGGGTGGCTGTAGCATAGGCATGGCCGAGGTGAGCAGGCAAAGAGTGACAGATGAGTGTTTCAGTTACCATGTGCTGCCATAACAAAATATACCACAAGTGGGTATCTTTAGGAATGGACATTTATTTTCTCAGGTCAGGAGGCCAGAAGTCTGAATTCAGGATGTGGCTTTAGGGAAAAGTCCTTCCTGTCTATTTCGGCTTCTAGTAGCTGCCAGCAATCCTTCTTATTCCTGGGCTTGTAAATGCCATCTGTCTTCCTCTCCCTACTGCATGTGTTTGTTTGTAATTTGCTCTTTTTGTAACTGAGAAGTGGTTAGGTTTTGGACCCATCCTGCACTGGTAGGACCTCATTAACATAATAAAAGAAACCCCATCTACATCCAAACAGGGTGATAGCTACAAATATAAACCAAACCCACTGCCATCAAGTTGATTCTGACTCATAGTGACCTGATAGGACAGAGTAGAACTGCCCCATAGGGTTGCCAAGGCTGTAAATCTTTATGGAAGCAGACTGCCTCATCTTTCTCCCACAGAGCAGTTGGTAGGTTTGCACAGCTGACCTTTTGGTTAGCAACCAAATACTTTAACCAGTATGCCACCAGAGCTCTGTCTATAGCTAAAGGGATTAAAGATTTCAGCATATATTTGGGAGGGGCACAATGTAGTCCATAGCAGAGTCTAGGAAGGTGAGTGGGAATCTTGAATGTCATGAGACCGACTGGGGCTTCTTTCTGTGAACACTGGTTTCTGAGTGTGAAAGTAGTATACTGACAAATGAAGAAGGTTCTTGACTTAGGGGTCCAGCAGTGGACTGGGTTATTGGTCTAATCTTTGTTGTTGTTGTTGTTATGTGCCATCGAGTCAGACCCAACTCATAGCAACCCCTCCTTGCGTTTCTGAGGCAGTAACACTACAGAAGTAGATTGCCCCATCTTCCTTCCGAGGAGTGGCTGGTGGGTTTGAACTGCCAGCCTTCTGGTTAGCAGTCAAGTGCCTTAGGCACTAAGCTACCAGAGCTCCTTACTAGGTGGTGTTGCTCCAGTCCTATCTCTTTCTGGGGCTCCATTTTCTCATCCACACAAGTGGCGCTGGACCACAGTCTCAAAGGTTCCCTCTAGCCCTGACCACTCAGGATGTGAAGATGCTTATGACAACCAAGTGAAGGGTAGCTTCTTGTATGGAAAGACTGGAGACAGAAGCTTTTCATTTGAGGCAGTGGTTTTTCCTATTGTATAAGCTCTGGGCATTATTACTGGGCCACCTCATGATTTTACCTCCCATCCTCAGAATCCTGATCAGAGCCCTCCTCTAAGCTTCAGGTGGAGCGAGGCATCAGTGGATGGTGATGAGATCGGCTTGCACTGTGATGCTAGCACATGGCCTGGCTCCATGGGAGATCTGGCACTGTCTTTACAGTACCTGGGGCAAATTTGCAATCAGCTGGGGGTAAAACACAAGCTCTTTATGAAGCCTAGAGTCCTCTTGGATTGACATGAAGGGTAGAAACCTGGGGACCACACTATAGAACCACTGATTGATGATTGCCTTCTTATGTATTTCTTTATTGATTGTCCCATCTCTTAGCTGTAAACTTCATGAAGGGAAGAAGTATTATCTGTATCCCTTGCACCTGGCACATGATTGGGGCTTAATAAGTGTTTGTTAAATGACTGTTGATAGAAGACTCCTCGGGAACCCCCACTTTACGATCACCCTACATCTGAAAAGGAAGAAGGTCAAGCATTTGCAAATATGCTGGGAGCTACTCAGTTGGATCTGTTCTCCCCTTATTACCTTTTTCTTTAACTTTTTCACAGTCCAGCCTTTTCTAAGGATTATTATTAATTATGCATCTAGATTGCATGGTAATTTTCATAACATCCTAGGTGAATGAGGTAGACTGTTTGGATTCAAGGAGGATTAAGGATGGTTATCAGAAACCCAACTCATAGACAGTCATAGACTATCTAGATCCCCTAGTCTGTTATGTTCTGGTTTTGTGCTTAGACCTTGAAGTTCATCCCACCTGTCAGCAGGTCGGGAAAAGCTGTACATCCTTAACTCTTCTCCTTTGAGAGGAGACCTAGCTGGGGTCGGGGTGAGTGAGGGGGAGTATGGTGGGTGGCTATGGGCCAGGGCTTTCCTCTGTGATGAGCAGATTGGCACAAACACAAGAAACTTTGAACCTGGGCTTGTTAGCACCATGTTCTCTAATAAACAAATTCTGCATCCTAGCCCAGACTCCAGATATGTAAACCTCGTGGAATTTTCTGGGTCTATGAATTAAAATTTTATGACTGGCTTCCACAGAACACTTCTCATAATTTCCAAAGTGGTGTTTTCAGAACCCTCAAGTGTCTGAAGCCTCCTACCCTGTGGTTTCAGAAGAACAAAGTTGAAATTTTGCCAGCCTGGAATTGGGTTTTGACTGTAAAATTTTATCAGTCTTGACAAAAAGGAGTTGAAAAAGAGATCTGAGGTAATTATAGATACCCTGAAGCCATCATTGTGGCCACAGGGAATGCTGTGGATAGGCTTGGGCCCATGTTTTTTCTTCAAGGTAGGGGCCTGGGATCCCTGGAAGACCCATAGGAAATGGGAGTGAGAGAGGGGAGGATGCTGGGAGCTAGGACCTACCCCATGGCCACCATAAACTAAGTCTCATAAGCCAGTGATTCTGCCCAAGGGAGTCAGGGAAGTCACAGAGAAGGAATGTTTATAGCTTAGCTGAGAAATATGGAGAACAGAGATGGGATATGGTTTGTTCAAGGTCACCTAGCAGGCCATGTGAAGAGCTGAGATCAAGCTGAAAGTCTCTGAATACTTGTTGTTGTTGTTGTTATGTGCCGTCGAGTCAGCCCCGACTCATAGCAACCCCTCCTTGGGTTTCCGAGGCGGTATCACTATGGAAGTAGATTGCCCAACCTTCCTTCCGAGGAGTGGCTGGTGGGTTTGAACCGCCAGCCTTCTGGTTAGCAGTCAAATGTCTCAGGCACTATGCCACCAGAGCTCCCTGCAAGGTACTAGGGATAACAAAGGAACAGCACAGGACCTCAGATTGACAGTCCTAGAGATTTCCAATTCTATTGCCCTGTGCTAACTGTTGTATTTTGAGTCTACAGGTTGTCAGGGTAAGGTGAGTCAGGACAAGGAACTAAAATATCTTTTTAAATGGAGCTCATGGCATGGGCTTCAGTTGCTTCAACTAGAGTCTGGTGTCACTTTCTCCCCCAACCCAGCTACATGGACATGCCAAGCATAATCCTTTTTGTAAGTCATATACCTCTGTTCTTTTAATTTTTCAGTTCAGTAAATGCTTGTAAATTGAATAAATTCAGCTGCTAACATTACCTCCTTCCCAAAACACACAAAATGAGGCAGGAAACCCTGGTAGCAGGCAGATAAGCCATTAATGGGTTAATAAACTGGAAAGTTGTCAAGACAACAGGAGACAGTACAACTTGGCGTTTTGCTCTCATGAGGAGAGATCTGCCAGGATTGCATTCCAGTCCAGCCCACGGACCGCAAGGAGGAGTGTGTGGGGTTCCAAAACAAAGTATAGCAAGCCACACGCACACTAATAGGGTCTCATCAACAAGAACCCTGAGCCAGATAAATGGTTCCTCATGTTGGGGAGGAGGCCGAGGCAGCCCACTGCCCTCTGAAAGGCATGCGAGGTGGGTGGTGCTAAGGCCCAGGTGGGAAACATGCAAGACACTGTCCTCTTCCTTCGGTGGCCACTCTTCTGAGGTCGGTGGAGACCGCTGGGAATGTCATTCTTTTTTTCATCTCTAATGACCAGTCCAGTGCAATTTCTTCTAGGAAGCCTTCCTAAATTTTCATCACCCTTATCCCAGCCTCATTGAAATTCTTTTCCCTTTCCCTCCCTCATGTTCTCCTAACACAATGCTTGTACCTCTCCTGGAGCATTTACCACTGTCTACTTGGTTCAATGGTAGAATTCTTGCCTCCCTTGTGGGAGACTCGGTTCAATTCCCAGCCAGTACACCTCATGCCTGGCCACCATCCATGTGTCCTTGATGGCTTGTATGTTGTGTGCTGTGATGCTAAACAGGTTTCAATAGAGCTTCTAGACTAAGACAGACTAAGAAGAAAGGCATGGTGACCTACTTCAAAAAACTACCCACTGAAAACCCTATAGATCACTAAGGTCCAATCCACAACCAGTCATGGTTAAAGCACAGGACCAGGCAGTGTTATATTCCATTGTGCATGGGGTCGCCATGAGTCAGGGGTGACAACAGCTAGTAACAGCTAGTAACAACAACTGTAGACTTACTGATACAATAGCAGCAACAACGGACTCAAATCTACCAATGATCATGAATGTGGCATGGGGCCAGGTAGCATTTCACTCTGTTATGCACAAGGCCTCCATGAGTGAGAGCCAACTCAATGGTGACCACCAACAATGTTAAACTTAGTTAGAAAAGTGTCTGTGTTCCCTACTTGTTATCAGCTCCAAGTGTTGGTTATCTTTGTGTCTCTCTCCTATCCCTTACTTCCTGTCTTGCATCTAGATCATGCCTGATAATGTTTGTTGACTTGTTGATGGTGCAGCCATCCAAGAAAGTTGAGTAATAAGTGCTAGAAAAACAGGAAGACAGGGCTGTTAGAAATAACAACAGCATACCTTCCCTCAGATTCTTGATGCTCATCGACCAAGTTCAGCTACTGGATTTATACAGAAAAGAAGCACTTCCCACCCCTCCACCCCTCCATCCACAACAGGTCAATGGAAGAATCTGAAAACTGAGTGTTCAGCATTCTTAAACCCCCAGAGTTCAAAGGGAATGACTTCTTTGGCCAGTCTTGAAGAAACTCTTCAATCATTCTTAAATAATGACCTTCTTTTGGCCCAGCGTGATGGATACTCCTCCCTCCACCCCCAGTCTGGCAACCTTCTGCCTCCTTGTTTCTTGGCTGAAAGTCTGGGTCTGCTGTGGAGAGCAAAAGCTGTTTCACTAGAGCTTGGGGTCCTTCCCACGATTCTGAGCCACACACCCCAGAAAGCCTGACTGTGCAGAAACAGCTGGGTTTTGGCAGAATGTTTTTGAAAAACAATGGCAATAATGTAAAAGCATTTTGTTCCAGAATGGCATATGGGGAATGAGGAATGCATTGCTAGATAAGGCAAGTCACCCATCTTGTCAAGAGAAGACCCATTGGAGGATTTGCCTGGAAACATGTTCCCCCACCTTCCACCCTTCCCCCTGGGTGCTCTAGATCTGGGCTTCCCCACTGGCACGTGGTGATAGATGTGCCTGGATAGTGATCTCTTCAGCTTTTCAACTAGTTGGCATGGACTTGGGATGCCTGATTCTTGGGCCGATTTCCGTTGCTCACCATTGTGCCTTATCAACTTCTATGATTCTCTACGGGTGTCCCGTTATGAAAAGGCTGGGAAACACTGCTTCAGACTGATGTGTTCTGCAGAGATTTCTGGGAGCACAGAGCAAATCTCTCAATACTGAACCTTCTAAAATGAAACACATTCAGTTATTACTTTTGGTGCTCTGACTTTTGGTGAGGTGAATGCCAACATTAGGACTCTATGGTTCAATAAACCAAAAACCAAGAGCTGCAGGGAAATTTGATTAAACTTGTGGAGTAGTTAGGACTCTTAGCTGCAAGCAACAGAAACGTAGCTCAGAGTGGCTAAAGCAAAACAATAAAACAACAATTATTTTTTTAATTCCACATATACATAATTTACTTTTCTTATAACTGAAAGTCCATGGATAGCACTATCTTCAGGCGTGGATGGATCCAGGAGCTCAAGCGATGTTGTGTAGTCTCTTTTTTTCCCCCTCTCTCCATCTCTTGTCTGAAATGCATAGGCTTTTTCCTATTCAAGGCAGGCTGTCTTCAGGTGGTGGCTTCTGGAAGCTTCTGGCTTATATCTTACCAGTTTAGCAGCCCAACAGAGAGTACTGCAGTTCTTAGAGCTCTGGCAAAGGATGTGGGTGGGCTCTGATTGTCTGGCTTGGGTCATATGCCCACCCCTGAGTTCGTCATCCTGACCAGCAACATGTGGGGCTTTCATTTACCAAACCTACATCCTAAATCCACCTTGGAGTGAGTAGTGGGTCTAAAGCTGCCTGGAACACATGGATTAAAAGTAGGGAATGGTGGTTCCTCAAAGGAAAATTTGGGCACTGTTACCAGATGAAAGGGGATTGGAGGCTGGACATGGAAAACCTAGGATCCTGCCTTCCGCAATGAAACAAAAGAAACAGAGAACCATAAGTTTGTTCTGAGCTGACCGCAACAGACAGTGGAGTAAGCGTTCACCAGCTGATTCAGCCATACACACATCTTCCCTTGAAAATGCCGGAGGATAATCACAGCAAAGAAGGAAAGGGCCTGGAGCCATGATCTAGGCCATCCACCTACACCCAGATGGCAGGCACTCACACTGCCTTTCAAAGCTCACCAACTCTTTCAGTGAAAATTATCGGGGAGGTAGTACTATGAATCCTCATTATAGAAATTCCAGTGTTACAATGCTTTGAGTCAAGAAGAAATTCTTAGTGCCTAGTGTGAATCTTTTACTTTAGAATATTTTTGTCTTTCTCACCCTGCCCTTATGAAAAAACAAAGGACAGAAAATGAAGAATGATAGATTATCAGCATATGTAATCATCACCGCCACCACTGCCATAGTCCCACAGCAAAGCATTACACGTTTCTGATCTCATTATATTTTAATTCCGTGATGCCCCTGGCTGTGCATCCCACCTGCCTCCTCTCTCACCTGCACAGCTCTCAGTCCTTCTTTACCTGCCAGCTCCTCTCCTGTAGTACATCTATGTGTGATCTTTTTAATCTCTGTTGAATCTGTCATTATGTCTCTATTTTCATTCCTAATGTACTGTTTGTGCTTTATCTTTGGAAAAAAATATTGCTAGAGTCTTATCAATTTTATTAGCCATTTCAAAGAACTAATTTTTAGATTTGTTGATCTCCTCTATTTTATTTTATCATTTCATTACTATTTCATTAACTTCGGCTGTTACCTTTACTTTTGTCTTATACCTACTCCTATCTCATTATCCAACATTTTGCATTTATGACAATAGTAAAAAGCTACTATCCAACTATTTTGCACATTAATGACGTACATCTGGCAGTAATGATCACCAAGCTTCAAGGCAAGAGTAACGCTGGCTGTAACAGTTAAGGTTATGTGTCACTTGGCTTGGCCATGATACCCAGTGCTTTGGCAGTTAGGGAATGATGTAATTTGACAGTTACATGACAATGTAGTCATCCTCCATTTTGTGATCAGATGTGCACACACACCCTCCATTTTCTCATAATGCCAATTTTTAGATAATAACTTGGTATTTGTAAACTAACAATGTCGGTAAGTGAGGAGTGGGTTTACTCCTAATTTCTTTTTTTTCTCCTGTGATGTGGGTGAAAATTTACAGAGCAAATACACTTTCCATACAGCAGTTCACATACACTTTGTCTCATGACATTGACCACAATTTACCACAATGCAACATCTTCCCTCCCACTTCCT
>NW_006921714.1:3814718-3815830 GCF_000298275.1 Orycteropus afer afer | reverse complement strand
AGGAGGGGTTGGGGCTGACTCGACGGCACATAACAACAACAACAACAACAACATGATTGGATACGTGGTATTTTCATTGCCATTGAGTTTAAGAAATTTCTAATTTCGACTGAATTCTTTTCTTGGCTTATGACTTATTCAGTGGTGACTTTTTAAATATACACATTGTGGGGATTTTTAGTTTATCGTCTTCTTATTGGTTTCTAACTTTTTGCATTGTGGTTAGGGAGTGTGGTATGCATGACAGTGGTTAATTTATTTGGGACATGATTTCATCACTTTATTATCCTCAGTGTCAAGCGTAATGCCAGGAATGTAGGAGTTGTTTGGTAAATGTTTGCTGATCTAATGAATGACAGATGAATGAATGCTCAATGACCAGGCATTGGAAGAATGATGTCTTCCTGCTCAGTCGTATTGCCTAATACATCGAGTTATACCATATTCCAAAACAGCCTTGCAAGTGAGGACCCGAAATATAATGGCGTTCTAAAATGGTCTTCTGTCCTGCTCACCCCTTTCTCCTTTGGCTGGGGAAGCAGACACGGACTAGGAGAGTGAGAGGCTGCTTGCAAAACTGGTAGTGTATGCCCATCAGACCCACTCTTAAATAGAATAGATTTAGTTAATTGCTTTCCCATTATTTCTTCTGACTTGAAGAAAAGTATTTCTTCTTCATAGTACCAAACAAAAAACTAAACCCACTGCCATCGAGTTGATCCCAACTCCTGGCGACCCTGCAGCACAGACTAGAACTGCCCATAGGGTATCCAAGGCTGTAAATCTTCACAGAAGCAGATTGCTCATCTTTCTCCTGCAGAATGGCTTGTGGTTTTGAACTGCCGACCTCCTGGCTAGCAGCTGAATGCCTTACCCACTGTAACACCAGAGCTCCTTCTTTCTTGGTAAAAAGCTCCATAAATACATGTAAGGTGTCATTTCCTCTAACGTACCACCACATCTCGTCTTAGTGAGTCTGCAGCTACTCAAGCATGAGACCCCCATTTAAAAAATGGGCAAACTGACATGAATCTATTTCGTGGTCAGGCTGTTGAGTGTATGATCTGTGCTTTGTGTTCTATACACTAATATAGAGCCTATATATATATATA
>NW_006921714.1:3812833-3814373 GCF_000298275.1 Orycteropus afer afer | reverse complement strand
TTAAACAGGTCTTGGAAGAGGTCCAGAGGGAAATATTAGAACATTCTTATTTTAGAACAAATCTCAGGAATGATGGCAATGTTTATATATTGGAATAGAGACTTGTTGTGGAGGAGGCCAGGAAGTAGAAGATAACCTGCTTGTGGTCCAGAATATTTCTGAAAGCAGAGTTGGCAAGGGACCCTACCCACCCACCGAGGTCATTCTCTCACCTGAAGTTTTCTTCCCACTTGGTAACAGTCGTGACCAGGATCGGGCTCACTTTGCAGGCACAGGCAAATCCTGAGCGTTTCCCAGCCTATTTAGGTCTTTCCCCCTTCATCCTCCAGGGGGCCTCCTTAGCCCTGTGTAGGTAAGAGGTGTAGGCCGTCTGGTGAGGGCAGAGAACTCACCTGCAGCACAGATGATTCAGATTCCTTAACCTTTCTAGATGGAAGAGACCTCAGAGAGTGTGTTTCTTCGCAGGAGGAAACAAACTGAGAAAGACTTGCCTAAAGGCCACCTGTTGAACTAGACCCTGGTCCTCTTGCAGCCTGATCCCTTTTTTTCACTCTTCTTTTAGGAGGTGAACACTTTTCCATAGCTCCCTGCCCTCTCCTTTCCTCTTCTTCTTCCTCCTCTTTCTTCTTCATATGAAACTATAACAGTCAAGGGCAGTTCTGTGCCAAGCACTGTGTCAAAGGCATTATTTGCGCATGATCCTCACCTAACCCTATGAGTTATGGACCATCATTAACTCCTTTTACAAATGAGGAAGCTGAGACGTTTAGGGGCTGAAAAATCCAAACTGGTTTGAAATCATTCAGCTGAAAAAACAGGAGGGTCCAGATTTGAACCAGGTCTGGCTCCAAAGCCCTCACCCCCACCTACTGCACTGTCATTGTTTGAATGAAGTCACTGGAGTGGCCAGATGCCCCATGTCATGGTCCAGATCTCTTGGTTTCTGCTTCCCTCCTTCCCTTCCTCCCTCCCCACTCCTTCTGCACCTTCATCTTCCTCCCCCTGCACCTCCCTTTCTTCCCGATTCTCTTCTGTTTAGTGACACTCAATTTTTAATTCCTTGGCATTTGGGTGGAGCTTTAAGCTTCTTAGGAACAGTAGAC
This sequence comes from Orycteropus afer afer, assembly GCF_000298275.1. Taxonomy (NCBI): domain Eukaryota; kingdom Metazoa; phylum Chordata; class Mammalia; order Tubulidentata; family Orycteropodidae; genus Orycteropus; species Orycteropus afer. Next base: position 3,813,270 of record NW_006921714.1, on the reverse strand, counting down.
TGCTGTTGACCTGCTCTTCACTGGGGTTTTATTTTAGATCACAGGCCAGTTATCTCTGTGGGGAGGAATAGTTCATTAAAGTTAGAATGGAATTCATTGAAAAGTTTGATGTGACTTACAGATATTAATTTTTCAGCCAACCCAGCATAATGTAAGGCAAAGAGATTTAGTTCATTTAAATACCATGAAGGTTTCCTGTGTTGAAAATATGTAAGTGCAGGCGGCAGAGCTGGGTTCCAATCCTGCCTCCACCAATGACTAGCTCTGCTAAGTTGGGCATGCTACTCAATATTCATCCAGTCCTCAGTTTCCTTACCTGTACAATGGGGATAATAGAACAAACCATATAGAGTGTCTGGATTCAATGCTCTGGTAGCATAATGCCTAAAGCACTTGACTGCTAACCAGAAGGCTGGAGGTTCAAACCCACTAGCCAC
>NW_006921714.1:3794273-3812463 GCF_000298275.1 Orycteropus afer afer | reverse complement strand
AGATTGACCAACCTTCCTTCTGAGGAGTGGCTGGTGGGTTTGAACCGCCAGCCCTCTGGTTAGCAGTCAAGTACATTAGGCACTACGCTACCAGAGCTGTAGAGGGGATTGAAATATGGTCCATGTGTCACTTACCTTTGACTCTCATACCTCTGACTGGGTTGGTCCACAGTAAATGTGTGTGGCACAAATGAATCACTAATAGATGCATTATCAGCATTGAGATTTGAGCACCCTGCCTTTTATGGGGGAAAGGAGGGCAGAGTGGCCTGGCAGGCTAGCCAGTTGGTTAACTCCACATATAGTTCCTTCCCCTCCCTGCCTTCCACACTCACACTAGAGAAGTCCTGGAGTCTGCTGGTGACCTCAGAGGAGTGGGTGGGAAAGGGCAGCCCCCACTTCTGTCAGCCAAGCAAACACGCGATCCCGAAAAGTATTTAATCAATTCAAATATTTGTTTTACGTTCAAGTGATATCCAACTCTTATCAAGTCCAAAGGGTGGTGGGAAAAAAGCATAGCCTGTTTCTGTCTGTCCCATATTGTTCATGGGCATGGCCCTCACTTATAGACTCTCAAGACACGTAGCCACTCCTCACCCAGGAGCCAGGAGGTTGCATGAGACCCTCTCTCTTGCATCTTCTCCCTCATCCTCCATGCTTTCCCTCTCATCCCTCACCTGAGGTTCACCTTCTCATGAGTCATGACTTCAACAGTCGTTCTCTGATGTGCTAGGGTTTCTTTCTAGAGACAGGGAGCGGGGAACTTTGCATCCTGCTAGGGTAGAGACTGGGGTCAGAAGACTAGTATAGCAGGTTGGTATCTGGGTGAAAAACGTGTATTGTTTTTCTTTTCTTTTTTTAAAACTTTCTGTTGTGATTTTGGTGAAAGTTTACAGAGTAAATTGGTTTTCCGTTCAACAGTTCATTCGCATTCATTGCAATCCGCACGATGTACCAGCACTCTTCCCGCTTCCTCCCCGTGTTTACCATTTCCCTCCATCCTTCTTTCCTATCCCTCCCTGCCTTCTGAGCTTTCTCTCTGGGCAGATGCTGCTCTTTTGATCTCGTGTGGTTGGCTGTTCTAAGGAGTGGGTACTTCTCTGGGGTTACGGTTCATCTTGCAGGCCTGTTGTTTGCCTGGAAGTGGAGCCACAGAGGTGAGTTCCATTCCAGGCCTGAAGGTTGTCTAAGGACCATAGTCTCAGGGGTTCCACTAGTCTCTATCAGACCAGTAAGCTTGGACTTCTTTATTTTTTTGACTTTTGTTCCACATTTTTCTCCCAGTTGATCCAGGATGTCATATTGTGATCCCGTTCAGAGTCTGAAGTGGTAGCTGGGCTCTGTCTAGTTCCCTTGGTCTCGGGGTCGTGGAGATGGGGATTTCTGTTCTTCATTGGTCTTTGGTACTAATTGCTTCCATATGTCTTTGATTTTCTTCACTCTTTGCTCTAGACGAGGAGAGACCAATAGTTGCACCTTAGGAAATATGTATATTCTTAAACAGCTGCTGGGCTATTGCTTGTAACTTGTCATGTTGAAAGAACTGCCTGTTGTTTACCCCCTTCCCTTTTCCTCGGGGCCTTCAGGTTCCAGGAACGGGTGTATGTGAGAGAAGCGTTCCCCTCCACCGTCATCTGGTGTCAGAATCCCAGTACATGGGATTGTCGTTAGCTGCTGCTAAGTTGGCCTCTGCCTCGTGGTGACTCCGTGTGCATCAAACTAAATGCCGTCTGGTCCTGCTCCATCCCTGTGACCAACTGTGTGTGATCCCGAGGGTTTACACCGGCTGATCGCCAGCCTCTCCCCCGAGTCCACCTTAGTCTGAAAGCGCTGCTGAAACCTGCCCAGCACAGAGCAAGGGGCAAGCCTTCGTGATGGACACATGGTGGCTGGGCTGCAGGTGTATCGGCCAAGACTCGAAGCCAAGTGTCCTGTGTGGAAGGCGAGAATGCTCCCACTGAACCACCACTGCCCCAAGATTCAGGAAACTCCCTCTTCTGTGTTCCCGCAGCCCTCTGCCCACGCCCTTCCTACCCTCCGTACACACACTTGGGTTCAATATCTGTCTTTGCCACCAGCCTGGAGGCTCTAGGAGGGTAGGCAATGGTAGTTCCATTTTATACATGAGGAGGTGAAAGTGCAGAGGTCACGTAACATGTACAAGGTCACCCTTGTTAGCTGGGGATGGAGTCAGGGTGGTAGCTGGGTGTCTCTATCAGGCTCTGCGAGCCGCCCAGCAGGGAATGTTTGCTGCTGTGGGGGCCGGTTGAGTCCCGAGGGTGAATGCACACCTGGGAATTCTCACAGGCCCAGGGTTTTCTCTGAGCCTGAGGATTGGATTGCATTTCCTAGCTGTGCCCTGAGAAGGGGCCCTGTTGGTGCTGATTTTCAGGCCAGGTAAAAGGTGTCCTTTTCCCCTTCAATGCCATCCCTCCCTCCTGTGGTTACTGAAAATAAACGCCTTCTTCATCTGGGATGTCAGGGCTCTCTGGGAGGAAAGCGGAACCTCAGCATCCCCTCGCAGGCTGGGCACAGCGGGCTCTGTCTCAAGTGTGGAGACACTGTGACATCAGCCCTGGGAACTGGCCCGAAGGTACTATGAGCTTTGGCCTGAGTCTCTCCTGGGGGCTGGAACTGTGAGCAAACGTCCCCCAGAAATCCTTCACCCCATGGAAATGAGATATAGGCCCCAAAAGAGGTAGAGGACTGAACTGAACTGATGTCCCCAGCTTCACTGAGGGAGAGTGTCAGAGTGAAGTACATGTCATCACTTTTAGTGCAACTCACCGCCATGCTCTGTAGTATGCCATATGCTCTAGAGTGCCAGGCACAATGCCAGGCCTACAGAGTTTATAGACTGTTCCTGAGTGCTGAGTTACCATGGGATGTGCTGTGTTGGTGAAATGACATTGTCCTCTGTCCTAACTGGAATCTTTTGTGCTCTTTCATCAACTTTGGGTAGTATTTCCAAGAATTGAGTTCCTCATAGGAAATCAGAGCACCACCCGTGAACAGAAGGGATGGAGAAGCTTCGGAAGGCACCTGATGCCCAAGACATCGCAACAGTAGACACCTAGCCACCACAGAGGGGAACTGCATAATGGCTGTGTCTGTACTTCAGAAAACCATTCTGTTTGGTTTAGACTGTGCTGAGAACGTTTTCTTTAATAAGACTCCAAAAATCACAATACAATTTTAACCAGCAGGCTTGACCTTAAACGGGGAAGAAACCGCTTAGGAATTACCTGCTTGATTTTGCACAAATTCCCTCTTCTGAATAAAAGTGGTGTAGGTCGCCTGGATGCAGAACCAAATATCACCCAGAATGATGTCTCACCTGGCTACACCAGCATCGCCTGGGAGCTTGTTGGAAATGGGGAATCGTAACCATTGTGCCACCATTGTGCTCCCTCTGGTTTGGCACCAAAATCAAACCAGACTCACTGCTGTCAAGTCAATTCCGACTCATAGCAACCCCCATTAGGTTTCCAAGGCTGTAAATCTTTGCGGAACCGGACTGTCTCATCTTTCTTCTGCAGAGCAGCTAGTGGGTTCGAACCACTGACCTTTTGGCTGATAGTCAAATTCCTCAAACACTACACCATGAGAGCTCCCTGGTTTGGCACAGTAGGTTCTAAATCTGGCTTTGCTTTGGATTCATTTAGAATAAAATAACACCACTTTCCAGACCGCAGCCCCAGATATTATTGATGTCTGACTAAGGAGATTCTCTTGGGCAGTCAGGTTTGGGAACCACTGGCTTGTGTAGATTTGAAGTCTTTCCCTGTTGACGGACAAGTGGCCAGAATTTTGATAAGTAGAAATCTAGTCTGAGCTCCACGTTTGTTCACTTTGCAATCACAAGAGTGGCCAGAGCCTCGTGCCCTTTAAAACATAAATACTCTGTCCAGATCAACAATCAACAGCCTCTTCCCTTCCTCTCAGGACAACTCGATGCTTGATGATCTAGAAGAAACATGTACTCCACCCTTTCTCCCTGCCCTGTTGCTATGACCATTCATACATTGGCAAAAGTTGAATGATCTTGGCCAATTTATTGCCCAGTTTGAAAGCATCTAAAGTCAGCTGATGTTTACCAAGCACTCTGTGGATGAAAATAATTACCCAAGAATCAAGCAATGTGATCCCCATTAGTTGCATAGTTTGTAGAAGGTCATAGCTAGCAGGGGCCTTTCAGAACTCTCCTCCAAACTCTCACTTTATGGATAGAAAAATAGAATCCAATTGTGGAGTGAGAAAAAGAGAAAGAAAAATAGAATCCATGGAGAGACTGGGACCCGAGTTCTAGCTGGTTTCATCCAGAAGAAGAGGATTCTTTGTTGTGTGGAATCTGGACCACATATTTGTTGCCTCGTTAGAGGCACACAGTAAGCAAGCTTGGCATCCATGCTTAATGTCAGACACTGGGAAAAGTGCTGTAAACATGAGCAGCTCTGGTTTCTGATGATTACTCAGGACCCATAAGACACATGGAGTGCAGATGTCCTGGGTATTCAACAGGCAAGTTCTCCAGCGCTGAGATCTTTAATTAAGCAGGTGTTTGGGAAGAAGGTCCTGTATAGCTTCCAGCCATGGCTGGGCCTGTCTCGCTGAAAAATGGCACTGACCCAGCCCGGCAGCAGGCCTGAAACTGACTTCAATTGAAGGCGTAGGAATAAGCCATTGTTATTTTCTTCTTCCTTATCAACCGCCATTAGCTTGAGCAGGGAAGGAACGAAAAGCGGGCTAGGAAAACATGTTGTTTCACTGGGCAAAAATTTACTACCAAGGAAATGATTTTTACCGTGTCCATAAAAGGAATAATGAAGGCCCTTGGAAAGGTGTAATCTTCCAAATGCTTTTGGACAGCTTCTCCCAGTGTCGCCCAGTGAGAATGTTTCCCTCTGGCCCGATGGCTGTTCTCACACAAGAACAGAGACATTCAGTCGAGGTTATGTACACAGGCTCACAAAGTCAGCTGTTACTTGCTCAGAGTTTCACAGCAGAGAAGACATGGGAAGAGTGCAGAATCACAGGTTGTGTCAGGGTTAGTCATCTTTGGCTGTGGAATTCCTTAAGACCCACACGCCCTTCAGCTTTCAGGGACCTACAGTTATAGCGGCAGAGATGGACCCCAACCAAAACCAAAGCCATTGCCATTGAGTCAATTCTGACTCATAGTGACCCTATAGCACAGAGTAGAACTGCCCCCACATGGTTTCCAAGGCTGTAATCTTTAGTGCCTAAGGCATTTGATTGCTAACCAGAAGGCTGGCAGTTCAAACCCACCAGCCACTCTGTGGAAGGTAGACTGGGCAATCTACTTCCATAAAGATTTACCACCTTGGAAACCCAAAGGGGGTTGCTATGAGTCAGAATCGACTCCATGGCAGTGAGTTTGGTTTGTTTTTTGGAATTTTTACAGAAGCAGACTGCCGCATCTTTCTTCTGTGGAGCAGCTAGTGGGTTCAGACTGCCGACCTTTCAGTTAGCAGCTGAGTGCTTGACCACTGCACTACCGGGTGCCTCATGATGGACCCACAGATGTCAGATTTCTCCCCTTGCGAAGGTGGAAACTGAGAGCCGAGAAGGAACACAATCTGTCTTCTTCACCCCTTGTCCCATCTTCTGCCATGTGCTCAACAGGGGAATATGCCCAGTTTTGGCTGTGGTTGACTTAGAGAATTAACCATGCCTTACAGCCCACTGAGCACCAGCTCTGCCATCTGGGTCTCCTTGGTGAATTTCAGAACAGAGCCTGCAGCGGCCAGGCCGTCCCTATCTTTCACAGCCCTTAGAAACAGCAGCTACCAGGGCGGGGAACAAAGATATCCTGGGCCCCTACTGTGTGCCAGGCACTGCTGAACTCTCCCAGCACCATATGAGGCAGGCCTCATTAGCTCTATTGGGTAGAACACCTGAGGAGCCAAGAGCTTAATGAAGTTGGTTACCGGGTTAGTAAGCGCAGGAGCCTGGATTCACACCCAGCTCTGTCTGCTCAAAGAACTCTCACTGTTGAACACACTCACCCTTTCTGGGGAGATCTTAGCCTTTGGTCTTTTTTTCCTCGTAAACTTTGGTGCTGGGAGAATAGCCTAAGAAGTGATCTCCCTATGGGCATAAGGGGAGCCATTATTCTGATCTGGGAGAGGAACTTGGATTGCATGCTATTTTCTTAGAACCAGCCCATTTCCAGGAGGAGAGGATGTAATAGGCATAAACCACCAGCATAAAACTCAACTCCTGTGAGGACTTAGTCCAACAAATGGGAGGGGTGCCTATCACCGCCTCCCTCCATCACAGACTCTTGCTTTCAGGGCTGAAACTTTCAGTCGCTTTGTGGGCTAGGGCCCCTCCCCATGCTCTCCCTTGGATGGAAAATTGGTCAAGTTTTGTTGGACAGTTCCTTCATCTGGTCCCTTTGTGAGATATTGACTGGGCTGGGAGTGTTCTATTCACATTGCCTTAGTACCCATGTGCACATGAAGCCAACTGTCTGGCTGGGTACGTGAGACATTACTAGTGGCATGGAATCCCAAATGAGTATCACTAACATGTCCTGGGAATCTCTGGGTGGTGCAAAGTTTGAAAGTGCTCCACTGCTAACCAAAAGGTCAGAGGTTTGAGTCCCCCCCAGAGGTACCTTGGAAGAAAGACCTGGCCATCTTCTGAAAAGTCATCCTTTGAAAACCCCGAGGAGCACAGCTCTGCTCTGACACTCAGGGGGTCGCCATGAGTTGGAATCATCAAGTCCTGAGGCCTGGGAGCTCCCGTCTACTTGAGCCGGCATCAAGGAGGTGGTGGCGACTGTTTTGATGACTTTCCTAAGTGAACAGTTGTTGTTGCAGATTGCGAACCTTTGCAATAAAGGCTGCCCCGGGGACGTCTGCAGGGAGGGGTCAGCAGCACAGACCAAGCTGCATGGGTCAGCAGAACCATGCCACTCGACACACATGACCCTTCCTTCCTGGGCAGGCGTGATGCTGGCCTTTGATCGGCTGCCAGGCTCTGGGGGAGTCAGTGAGCTCTTTCCTCTAGTTGCCAGGGCACCAGTCACCTGGACAGCGTATCACCATTACCCCACCTGGAGAGAGGCGAGCATTGGTTGCTGTGTCCGAATCCTCCCAGTGTTTAGCAGCTGACCAGGGGCTCCAGCTCCCGTCAGTGTGGGAGGGTGGGTGAAGACTCTCAGTGAAACCTGCTTCTGGGAACAATACCGTGAGAAGGGCTGCACCTGATGGCAGTGCTCTCAGATGGCCTGGACGTTTGGGAAGACACACAGACACACACACGAAGGCTGTGTGTGTAGAGCATGAGGGACGAATGAGTGAGTGAACCAGTGAATAAGTGATTGAATGAACCCAGCATTCTCTTCTCTTAAGAGACAATTCTTAAATATCATGCAGAAGAGGAGAGGAAATGACAGGCCCCCTTTGGGCACGAGGATAACGCCACTTGCTCAGGTTGCCGTAGCTTGTACTTTTCCACTGATGCAGTAAAAGAGGCTCTGCCAAAGAATGTCCTTGGAGTGGCTCAATGTAATTTTCCTTCTGTTATTTAAGTCAAATGTATTTAATGTAAGCAGTTCTGCCGTGAGCTGCCATGCGTGATGAGTCTCTTAGCCCCGCGTGGAAACCCACGGCGCCAACAATTTCCAGTTTCAGCTCCACCAGGTGTGTAAGCGGACAGTGTTTTGGTGCTGGGGTTTGGGGTTTTGTAGGCCCACACACTGGTCCTGTGACCATGCTGACAAGAAAAGCTGACTGGGGGTGAAATGCCTCATGTTTGTGCCCTGCTCATGTGCTCATTCGTTCACGTTCCATGCCTACCGAACTCTTACCAGGGCCACAGCAAGGCACCAGGTGTGCTTTCAGGATGGAAAGGTGAGATGTGCGTCCCCTGAACTCCAGGGTCGTACTGAATCCTGAAAATGCCCTTTCTATTCACAATCATTGAAATGAGTTAGTGCAAGTTAAAACTGTAACCTTTTAAATGTGTAGCCATAGAAGGAAGGGATGTTGTCGTTGTTATGTGCCATCGAGTCGGCCCCGACTCATAGCAACCCCTCCTTGGGTTGCCGAGGCAGTATCACTACAGAAGTAGATTGCCCAACCTTCCTTCTGAGGAGTGGCTGGTGGGTTTGAACCGCCAGCCTCTGGTTAGCAGTCAAGTGCCTTAGGCACTATGCTACCAGAGCTCCTAGAAGTAAGGGATAGCTGAGTTAATCCTTTCACTCAGGAGAGGTAGTGGAGGTTTTGAAAAATGAAATCAAAAGACTTTTGTCTTTTGCCTGAATATTTCACACACACTTTCTCTTTGTCTCTGTCTTTTTGGCACACGCACACACACGTACACACGAGTGAACACACACACGTACACATACTTTGAGCTCAGTCTGTCTAATTGCAAGTGTTTGGTTTCTCTCTGTAGGACCTTGTGGACATTGTGTGTCACATAAGTTACACAAACACAGAGACATGGGAACTAGCTGGGACCGAGGCTTGCCAACGGTTCTTTCCCCTTTGGGTCTCTCTCACCCTCCATTCCCCTCGAGGCAGGAAAAAGAGCACAGATTCCTAAGGAGCTGTTCCCAGTGTACGATTGTTACCCGTCACTCCCTGCTGGAACAATGTAAATATGCCCTGGCCGATAGTGGCATTATTTATTATCATAGGCTTTGATACGGATTTGTGCAGGAGTGGCTGCGGGCCAAGCATTATCCGCCGGCTCCCTGGGTGGCTTTGTGTGGTGGGCAGAGCTGGGGTGGAGGGGAGGCAGAGGACACAGGCACAAGCAGCGGGGAATAGGGCTGGGTCTCGGTCACCGAGGCTGCATGGAGCCAACCTGGTGGCAGGGTGCAGGGGGGGCTGCCACCACCTCGGAGCCCAGGCCCTTGGAGGCTGTCCATGTTTGGAAGAGTGAAGGCTGACTCTTGGGATGCCCGGTCACCTGGTGATTTGTGGGGAGAGTGGAGTGTTGTTGAGTTGAGTCACCATAGGCGAGTGGATTGTGATGGTGTTGCATGAACCTAAGAGAGCCTCGCTTACCTGGCCAGAACCAGTCGCCATCGGGTCGAGTCCAGCTCAGAGCGCTCTTGTGTGTGTCCGAGTAGAACTGGGCTCCATGGCGTTCTTAACGGCCGATTTTTCAAAAGTAGATTGCCAGACCTTTCGTCTGAGGTGCCTCTGGGTAGACGCAACCCTTCAACCTTTTAGTTAACAGCAGAGGCCCCTGGCTGAATAGTTCCCTTAAGTGGTCGTGCTGGCTGCCAGAGGCCCCAGTGTGCAAATCGTTGTGTGATGTAAGGCCCTTGTCCTCAAGGAGCTGACATGTCTGGACCCTAGACACTCACTCTCCACCACTCCCAACCACCCACCCACCCAGACACACACACATACGCACACACATCCAAAGCAGTCATCTGAAGAGACAATGACGAAATCTACACCATCAAGGGGCAGACAGCTTTCGAGGCGGGCCAGGTAGAAGGCGGGCCTCTTCCCTCTGTGTGGTCCACCAGCTCCCTCCGGATCCCTGCTTAGTTCTGGACTTTGTAACTCTGTCGTCCTGCGCAGAGGGGACTTGATGGCAGACAGGGAGGGAGGTCGGGGCTCAGCCCTTGGCTTGAAGCATCTTGGCTCTTTTAGTCAACATCCCCCTTGTCAAATGGGCTCCAGGAGCCCACCTTACAGGGTGATTGTGCGGATGAACAAGGTAGCGTATCACACATGACACAGGCCCAATGCATTACAGCTTCTAATATGATTTCCAACTGCAGTGCGGTGTGTTTGGGGGCAGCAGGGAGAAGGTGAAGGGGAGGAAGCCCGAGTGCACCGATGAAGGAAGATAAGGAACACACCCTAGTGAGGAACAGGCAGGTCCAGGGACTCAGCGTGTACTCGCTGAATCAATGGGTGAACGTTTGGTGGAAAGTCTCTTCCTTTAGGTCAAAGTGAGAGGGTGGCATGAAGAGGTCACATTAGAGGATCCGGGGCTTGCTCCCCTAAAGCGTGGTGCAGGGTGAAAGGGAAGAACAATTGGTTTCAGCTTAAACCGTTTTGAGCATTGTCCATGTACAAAACCTGCACCAGGTGCCTTGGGAGATACGGCCACAGATACAGCTTGACTCTGCTCTGAAGCTGTCGGCTAAACAGACCGACTTGGACACAAATACCTTCCTGTACTATGTGACAGACTGTGATGGGCTCTGCAGCAGCAGGAGGGGACCAGTGAGCTAGGGCAGAGGGCGATGAACCCAGGGGCTCTAGAGGGGAGGGAAGCCAGGCAGCTTCCTGAAGGGGTGGGAGCTGAAAGATGTTCACAGGTGGACAATCCAAGCAGCTGCACTAGAAGTCTTTTAATTCTGTTAGTTCTGAGCAGTATTCACCATAGTTCTGAGCACACAGTAGGTACACAACAGACCCTTATTTAACATGTGAATGGCTTAAGTACTGGTTGTGACCAAGGTGACCTATTTTTCAATGAATAATGGGGCCGGGTGGCTGAAGACTGTCTGCGGGTATGTGTTCCCTTCTTCACCATTTTCCCCTCTGGGTGAGTGGACGAGTTCTGCCTTCTCCACTTAGATGCCACGGTCTCCTAGTGGCCCTTGTCTGGGAGCTATTTCCTTCTCCTTGGGTGTCACCGGGGACATTATCAACTGCCTCTCAGCCAGACAAGCAAAGAGCTGGCCCCTCTGGTGGCTCCACGATTCTAGGCAGAGGAATGTGACATTCTTGGGACTATCTGTGTTTCAGATGTGGATGAGTGTGCGACGGACTCCCACCAGTGCAACCCAACGCAGATCTGCATCAACACGGAGGGAGGCTACACCTGCTCCTGCACCGATGGCTACTGGCTCCTGGAAGGACAGTGCTTAGGTAACAGCTCCCTGGAGGGTTCACAGGGACTCCTAGAGGTTAATAGAGAGGCTGTTGAGCTGACATGTGTTGCCACCCTCTACAACCACTTGTCACTGTCTCCATCATGTCATCACCATATTTTTTATGTGTCGTTTGAGGGCCCATGTGTGATTTTACCTTGTCATTTCCTGCCTATAGGAAGTTTGCATCTAGGGCAGGAATTGGTAGAGGGTGAGGGTTATTCTGTCCTAGTTAGAAATAACACTAAGAGAAATGTTCCAAGTCTCCAATGGGGATCGGTGGACCCTCCCGACACCCCACTGTTGGCCGCACCCACGCCCACTCTGATAGCTATGAGCTTTCTTTTCACTCCCAGGGAGTCTGTCATTGCCACTTGAGAAATTGTCCCTTGCAGTTGAATCTGCTACATGATCTTTCTGTTTATTTTTACTGAGGGCTCTTTTCCTTTCTTCTCCTCTGGCCTTTGTTCCAGCCAAGTGAATTCATAGCCATCGCCGGCTGTCGCTTCAGTTTCTCTTTCTAAGTTGTGATTTCTATGCTGTGTTTTTTTAGAAAAGTCCTGTCACTTTCAATTCTTTAAGACACTACTCTGTCGTCTGAAAATCAGTCTTGGAGGAGCTAAGAAACAGATCCAAACAAAATCATGGAAACAAAGCAACAGCAAAACAAGATTCTGCTTTCCAAGGCTCTCCTGACTGAGGCTGAGTTTGGATCCGCCCTCAGAGCCCTGTCTGAAGCATCCATGCGGCCTGATAAGCAGGGCTAGGCTTGGCTTGGCTTTGTTTGCCGGCCTGCACCGCCAGGCTTTGTACACATGGGCATTTGCGAATAGGACGGGTGCTGTCATTTTAACCCACTTCTGCTATAATGGAAACTTGGATGCTGCTCATTTGAACATACACAGATCACTGCAATTGAGTTGTTGGTTTGAGAACTTAGTATGTAGAATTTCAGAGCTGGAAGAGATATTAGATATTATTTCATCCAACTTTCAGAAAGTTGGAAAATGAGACTCTAAGAAGTGGAACGTTTTGAAAAAAAGTCACAGTGATTTGGATCTAAAAATCTGTCTCCTTCTCAGGCTAGGTTTTTTTTTTTTTTTTTCCACCACAAGGGGCACTAGAGACAATCAAGTGAGAAGGAGACACAGGCTTGATTATATGGGTCAGCAGTAGAATTTTCACCTTCCACATTGGAGACCTGTGTTCGATTCCCAGCCACCACCTGTCTGTTAGTGGAGGCTTGTGTGTTGCTGTGATGCTCAACAGGTTGCAGTGGTGTTTCCAGACTAAGATGAACTAGGAAGAAATGCCTAGTGATCTACTTCTGACAATCAGCCAATGGGGAAAAAAAAAAAAAAACCCACAAACCCTGTGGGTCACAGTGGTGCAATCCTAGCTGGTCACGAGGATGGTGCAGGACCAGGCAGCTATTCCATTGTGCATGGGGTTGCCATGAGTCGAGGGCCCTCTTGATGAAAACTAACAATAGGGCTGATTTGAGAGGTACTAGCAATTTGGAAGATGGGGCAATCTACTTCCATAGTGATACTGCCTCAGAAACCCAAGGAGGGGTCCCTATGAGTCGGGTCCAACTTGACGGCACATAACAACAACAACAACAGCAATTTGACCATTCCTCTGCCCAGGAGAGGAGCTCTGGTAGAGTAGTGCCTAAGGCACTTGACTGCTAACTAGAAGGCTGGCGGGTCAAACTCACCAGCCGCTCCTCGGAAGGCAGCTTGAGCAATCTACTTCCATAGTGACACCGCCTTTGAAACCCAAGGAGGGGACACTGTGAGTCGGGTCCGACTCCACAGCACATAACAACAACAACTACCCAGGAGAGCTGTGCCCTTCCGCAGAGTGGGAAGCTTTAGGAGACATGCCACGTGGCGTAGCCCATCCACACTCCACATCTAAAGTGACGACATTTCCTAATTGTCACTGAACATAGTCCTTCTCCTGGTCAAATTCTCCTTTCTCTTTCAAAGCCCAGGTTCCACATCTGACCACAACCTGCTTTGGGCACCTGTGTGGACTTTGCTTTTGCCATGAAATACTAGGCAGGGCTGGCCTTCCTCCAAGGGACCCCTAGGCAAAGGGTGCCTCTCCCGCTGCTGCCTCCCTGAGGTTTCGTGATGTGCCCAACTGTACCAGGCACAGTACTGGACCAGGACCGTCAATGGGCTTCCCCAGCAGGAGCTACACAGCGCTCCATGGACAGTAGGGTGGGCCAGGTTAGAAGTAGCTGGGACTCAGATTTAGGACAGATTCTCAACGGCAGGGCACACAATCCAAGTAGGGCTCACCAATGGGTAAGGTGGAGGTGGAGTCCTTTCTGGCAGTAGGTAGTAGAAACAAGGCACAGGGACTGAGGTTGGGAACTGACCTCTAGAGACCCAGATGGACCCTGATTCCAAAATAGCTGGAGTACCAGGGAGGGAATGTCGTTAGCTCAGGGGGAAGTAGGACAAGTTAGGGAGCAGTTACGGCTAAAGTCAGAACAACTGGTCACAGAGGCACTTGGGTAGGTGAAGATTCTGTCTCTACCTGTAGGCTGATAGTATCACTCATCACTCATTCCAACACCCTGTCCCACAGGAGTGAATTCCACAGTGGGGAGTCCTGTGCCTGTGATGTCAGGCTCCCTACGTATGGATCCATATCAGTGGGAGGCCATATTGTCTGGCTCTGCTGGAAGATCCATTCACTCACAGTGCTGCTGCTTTCTCTGGAAAGGCCAGCCATGGCTTGGAGGGGCTGTGCTTATCCACAGTTTTGTGTCCACTCAGGTGCAAGGTGGAGGTCCAGGGTGAAGTCCAGCCTTCTGTTACTGAATTCATGGGTCTCCAACTGTAATGCTCCCAGCTCATCCTGGCCAACACTCACTCTGCTCTTGACAGCTGGTCATGTTCATCGTTAATGGAGCTGCGAGGAGCCCACTGGAGTGATGCTATGGATTCCTCTTACACTTTAAGCTACCTTGTCTTCTCCCAGGGCAGTAAAAAGTTCATAAACAGTTGTTAGAGTCTTAGGGTTGGATAAAATCTCAGATGTCATCTCCCCCAACAGCCCACTGTAAGCAGAAATTTCATCAACCAGCTTTCAAGACAGGTTCAGGTGCTCATCAGACTGAGGTGGGTTACAATGTCGAGTATTATAGGGAAACCGAGTCTCTGAAAATCCGAGAAGAACCGCCATACTTTACACTTAGTAGATGCTATCTTAGTGTTAAGGAACTCTGGTGGCATAGTGCCTAAGGCATTTGAGTGCTAACCAGAAGGTTAGTAGTTCAAACCCATCAGCTGCTCCATGGAAGGAAGCTGGGACAATTTACTTCCGTAAAGATTTACAGCCTCAAAAACCCAATGGGAGTCACTATGAGTCAGAATTGAGTCAATGGTGGTAGCATTAATTCCCCTTCTTATTTTTTTATGACCCTGCTTCAGAAGAGGCAGGCAGTTATGAGGCTGGTGTTGACATCAGTGACCAAGAAGGAGACCTGCCTCACCTTTCTTGCACTTCTGTTTCCAGACATAGATGAATGTCGCTATGGCTACTGCCAGCAGTTGTGTGCAAATGTTCCTGGATCCTATTCCTGTACATGCAACCCTGGTTTTACCCTCAACGATGATGGGAGGTCTTGCCAAGGTATGTGACGGGAGTGATAACTTGAACACGATGTGAAATGTTAGATACGGTCTGCCTCAGAGCGTGACAGCTTGTGTTTGTGGTCAGACCTAGTGAGAAAGTGTATCTCTGTTCACTGCCTTTGCTTACGGTGCCCATTCCCACTGCTTACGGGAACTTGAGACCTGGTCTGAGGTTGAGAACCACCTCGAAAAGTGGTCTGAGTCTTGCTGAGGTTAGACCCACAGCCATCACAAGCTGGGAGCTCATGATTTCAGCCTTGCTTCTCTTTCTGTGTCTGATGTCCACAAGTCGCTTTGCCAGCATTCTTGGCTAATCAGAAAGTTTCTCAGGTGTCATGTAAGCTCAAAGACTGAAGCCCAGAGGGAATGATCAGAGGGCCCTCTGCCCCTTGGTTGATTGCAGAATAAACACATACACTCTGCACAAGGGTTTTTTTTCCCCCCTTCGGCAATTCTGATGTTTCTCACCAGAGTTTTGCCTCCAATCTGTACCAGGAGGGCCTCTTAGCTGAGAGTCTGGTGGGAGTGGTAACATCCCCTTCCACTCAGCATCCCCCCAAAAAAGAATGAAACAAAGCCATGTTCTGGTTTTCACATGATCGCTTCAGATGCTGATAAGAAACAAATGAGCTGTGCTTACTGCACTTACCGTCTGAAGATTCCTTTCCCTCAGGAAGTGAATGGGGGACTCTTGACTCAGGGAATTAATGCAAGTCCTGCCCAGGCTCCCAGCCCCAGCCCCTGGCTCTCGGCCTCCTGCTCCTGGCAGATACTCGGTCCGGGTGGGGGCAGTGCTGCTCATGCAGAATGAGGTCTTTGTTTGGAGCCTACCCCCAGGTTTTGCAAGGCCCGTTTCCTTGTCACACCATTAGAGGTCTGGAAGGTAGGCTCCAGGCCAGCTACTTGGAGGATGTTATGTCTTCATCAGTTTAATCGTATCTAAATCATTGGGTAAACAGGAAGGCATCAGTGTTAAAGAGTTTGATCCTGGATTCTTTGTAAGTCTCTCCTCCAAAGCTCGTTCTGCAGATTGTTCCAAGAAGTCTCGACTGTGTTCCTCTTGCCGGGGGAGGTCATTTTCTGCTGGGAGTGGAGGCCGGTCTAGAAGGTTGGGGGTGCTTCCTTCCCACTGGAGTAGGGGGCTGGCGCCTGGATCTTTTGCTGTAGTGATAAGTGGCTTAGGGCAGATGCAGGCTTCTCTGTGCCAAGGCTGGGGGCCGGAGGTGCCAGCCCAGGTTTTTGCTCAGCGACTGGCGCAGTGCACCCAACACCTCCTGAGGAACAGCCGTGCACGGCGGAGCCAAAGAAACCCACGTGTCCTCCAGGCCTGTCAGGGACAGATCTTGACGAGGAGCTGATAACACACCTGGCATTGCCAAGGCCAGCAGAGTGATAAAGCAGGAGGCACAGCACCTGCCTGGACTTGGGCACTCAGCTACTGGGATATTGCATCAGCAGAGTTCATGGGCAACATTAGAACTTACCCCTTCCACGGAGCCTTTGTAGTCATGGCGCCTCATTTGTGGAAGAGGACTTTACACTCTTCAAAGCACTGTCACGTTTGTTCATCTCGCTGAAATCCAACGATAGCCTCATGAGGTAGACAGAGCAGGTGTTTGTGGCCTGGTTTCACAGATGAGGAAATCAAGCCCGAACAAAGTGAAACAACTTGGCCAAAGCCCCTCAGCCAGGCTGGGGCAGAGTTGAGAGTAGAACCAAGCATCCAGCCTTCCTGTCCAGCAACTCAGTGGTGGGAGCTGTGTGTTTTCATAGGATTCAGAAGGGCATTGGGGTATGTATGCATTCTGGGGCTGTCAGGGGCAGGCAGCTAGGAACCCGGGGGATAGCATCCTTCTGGTCCCCTCTACTCTACAGGAGCAGCTGAGAGCTACGAAAGAACAAGACTCAAGCTCAATTGTCTTAGAGTGGCCAACATCTAGCCAGAACCAAGAAGACCAGCCCTAGAGCTCACCAGTGCTGTCCTGCCGGAGCTTCAATCTGTGGTTTAGTGCCATAGACATTTCTCTGACCTCCTAGATTTGAGATTCCCCCAAATTCTGTGGGCACCAGAGGAAACTGGTCTCTCATTGGACCCTCCCTATGTGGCTACTGTTTTTCTTTGTTTGTCTGTTTCTCTGAAAGCACCAATGATGCCAGGAAGCAGGAGCTTTGTAAGCATTAGCTTTGTGGGATTAGCCCTTTCCTTAAAGAAAAGCCTCTCAGGTGGTTCACTGTGAACAACTCTGAAAACATTCAGATCTCTACTCTGACGCTCAAGATACTTACCTGGACTTGTGAGGAAGATGGAGAAATCTCCTCTCAGCTGGGAGTTTGGTTATTGGAATATGGCTGGAGAGAAGGGGTTTCAAAATGAGTTAGCTGGCATTTTGATCAAAGATTCTGCATAATCCTGATCAAAAGGAGGGAAACAAAGAACAGAATTTCAAATTCTCATGGAATCCAGACTTTCTGGACCATGGAAGTTGGATTAACTCCTGAAACTATCACCCTGAGATTTTTTTTTTTTAAACCCTTAAAGCAAAAATATCCCCTGAAATCTTCTTCAAACCAAGCAGTAATTTTGCTTAATTAGTAAAGAATGTCCTCTTTGCGCATTGTGGTCTTTTAAGAGCTATCTGTATTGGGTCAAACTGACAACAGCAACTCGAAGGAGTAGATAGGAAACTTAGGCAAGGAGTTTATATTAATGGGGGAGGAATAAGTCTGAAAAGGAAGGTGTGAATGGTTGCACAACTCAAAGAATGTAATCAGTGTCACAAAATGGTACATGTAGAAAATACTGGACTGGTATATGTTCTGCTGTGTTTTTCATAACAACAACAAATAAACTAAATGACTCACCTCCAGAATGAGTCAGTTGGTGCCAGTGTAGAAAGAGGCCCCTCCCCTTCCCACACCTCCCTGGGCTGAGCTGTGCAGAACAAATCTTTGGTGTTCTGGAAAGATCCCTGACTCATATTCTACTTCTTACTGTGCTCTTATTAGCTTCTGGATTTGGGCACATCTCTCAACCTTAAAAACAATTTAAATATACTTACTGGAGCTCTGGTGTCACAGTGGTTAAGGCACTCAGCTGCTAACTAAAAGGCTGGCAATTTGATCCACTAGCTGGTCCATAGGAAAAAGATGAAGCAGTCTGCTTCTGTAATGATTTACAGGTCAGGAAACCCTACAGGACAGGTCTACTCTGTCCTATAGGGTCTCTTTGAATTGGAATCAACTCGATGGCAGAGTGTCATGTTTATTTTTACTGATTCCCTGTTAAAGACACACAATTTCATGAATTTTGACATATGTATACACCTATGAAACCATCACCACACTCAAGACAATGAACATATCCATCACTCCCACAAGTTTCTTCATGCCCCTTTGCAGTCCTCCTCTTGACCTACTTGAGCCCTTTCCTTGTCTGTAAAATGGGCCGATGATCCCAAGGCAGACCTGTGAGGATGACATGAGCATGAGATCCCTTGATAGTGGAGTCATTTATGAGAATTGTCATGATGATTTCTCTGTTCTTTACCTGAAACTTCAAAGTCAGTGGAGGTGAGGGAAGAACTGACTGGCTGTGGAATGAACAGGTGATGGGAAAGAGGAGGTGTTTCCTGGGAATTCTTTTTTTTTTTTT
>NW_006921714.1:3781964-3784028 GCF_000298275.1 Orycteropus afer afer | reverse complement strand
GCTCACTGGCATTACCGTTCCCTTTATATGTCTACTGTTTGGCTGAAGGGTGATCCCCGAGGGTGGATTCAGTTCCAGTTTGAAGGGTGTCTAAGGGCCATGGTCTGGGGGATTCCACTACTCTCTCTCGGACCAGTGAGTCTGGTCTTTTTTTATGATCTTGAGCTTTGTTCTCCGTGTTCCTTCTCTGTCCAGGACCTCTGATTGTGATCTTGCTCAGAGCAGTTGGTAGTGGTGGCCGGGCGGGCAGAGGCTGTGGTCCTCACAACCTGTTAGTGCTTTGGACTGTTTCCTTCAGTGTTTGATTTTCTTCACTCTTCTTTGCTCTGAATGGGGAGAGACCAATAGTTGCATCTTAGATGACCACTTGCAAGCTTCCAAGCTTTTTAGACCCCATTTGCTACTTTCCAAAGCAGGATGTAGAGCCCTGGCTTTGTGGACTACGTCATGCCAGTTGACTGAAATGTCTCCTGAGGCTACGATCCTAAGCCCCCAAGCCCAGTGGCGCAGCCCTTTAAGGTGTCAGGTTATACCTCATAAGATTTCATACCTTTGTCCCTGTATGCTCTATACACGGATGTATTTTCAGCACATACACATTTGTAGGTAGAACTGCCTTGTCAGGCCTACATACGTAGTTGTGGGTGTACTCTCATATGCCACCCTGTGCTTGTTTGTTTTGCATACCTATGAACCCACTCATAAATTATCGTCTGTTCTTGCAGGATTGTGTGTGCAGTAGTGTTTATTGTTGTTGTCTTTTACTCTTGGGTCCCTCCCAGTATCTTCCTTCACCTTGACCATATCATGCTGACCTCCTCTTGGTTGTGAATTGCCTTTCCCTTCAGCCAAGTTAATCCGTGTCTACTCTCTACTTAGTGATTTTTCCTCCCCTCCCCTTAGATCCCTGGAAACCATCAAGGACTGTTTCTTTCTGTGTGTAAACCTTTTCTTGATTTTTATAGTAGTGGCCTCATACAATATTTGTCCTTGCACGATTTACTTATTTCACTCAGCATAATGACCTCTAGGTTCGTCCATGCTATGAGGGGTTTCTTGGATGCTTGGTTATTTTTTTTAAACATTGCATGGTATTCCACTGTATGTATGTATCATTCATCTATTTTTGGGCACATATATTGTTTCCACCTTTTTGCCATTGTGGATAGTGCTGTGATGAACATGGCTATGCATATATCTGTTCATGTCATGGCTCTTACTTCTCTAGGGTATACACCTAGTAGTGGGATTGCTGGATCATGTTATTTCTAACTTTTTAAGGAAGCATCATATCATTTTCCATAGTGGTTATATCATTTTAAGGAGCTCTGGTGGTGCAGTGCCTAAAGCATTTGACTGCTAACCAGAAGGCTGGCGGTTCAAACTCACCAGTCACCCCGCAGAAGGAAGATGGGGCAGTCTACTTCTGTTAAGCTTACTGCCTTGGAAACCCAATGGGGGTCGCTATGTGTCAGGATTGACTTGAGGGCAGTGAGTTTGAGTTTTGTATCATTTTACAGACCTACCAGCAGTGTATGAGAGTTCCAGTCTTTCTACATCCTTGTCAGTATTTGTTGTTTCTGGTTTTTTGATCATTGTTATTGTTGGGATGAGATGATATTTCATTATTGTTTTGATTTACATCTCTCTAATGGCTCATGATCACAAGCATTTCTTCATTTGTTGGATGTCTGAATGTCTTCTTTGGCCAAGTGTCTGTTCATTTCCTTTATCCATTTTTTTTTAATTGGATTATTTGTCTTTTTGTTGTTGAGGTGTTGACGTTTTCTGTAAATTTCAGAGATTAGTCCCCTACTTGATAATGTCATCATCAAAATTTTTTTTCCCATTGTATGGATTTTCTTTTTACTCTTTTGGAGAAGTCTTTTGATGAGCATAAGTGTTTACTTTTTAGGAAGTCCCCATCTATCTAGTTCATTCTCTGCTGTTTGTGCATTTTTGGTTATGTTGTTGTTGTTGTTATATACCATCGAGTTGGACCCGACTCCTAGCAACCCCTTCTTAGGTTTCCGAGGCAGTATCACTACAGAAGTAGATTGCCCC
>NW_006921714.1:3772237-3781864 GCF_000298275.1 Orycteropus afer afer | reverse complement strand
CAATTGAGCTTGATGTCCCCTGTGACTATGGTCCCAAGCCCACAGGTTCAACTACTCGGTTCCTCTGGGTAGCTGGCTGTGACCAAGCAGTGACCACAACCTTGCCCCTTGTCAGCTCTACTCTACATCTGGGAATTCTGGTCATTCACATAAACTTATAGGACCATTGTCTGCCAACCCTATTCATGGTCTTGGATACACTCTGGGAATTCTTTTTGGTGAGCCTTGGAGAGGGGACCTACTAGCATGTGTATGTATGTGCACACATGTATATGATGTGTAGACATGTTGTTTCTCCTCTTCCCAACCTGCAACCCTAGAAGGATATATGGGTGGAGGCCCTGGTCCTTTTGCTTTGGGGCCTGAGATCTCAAGAAGATCTCCAGATCTTGAGAAGTCCTGCATGGAGATCCTTGGCATTGGTGAATCTGATGTCCTGGTGATAATAGACTTTGTCATTCATCAGTGCATTTTTCCATCTAATGGGTGTGGATGTTCTGTTGTGGGAATTGTCAGTGATGTACTTTGACTTTCTACAGATGTGAACGAGTGTGCAACTGAGAACCCCTGTGTGCAAACCTGCGTCAACACCTACGGCTCTTTCATCTGCCGCTGTGACCCAGGCTATGAACTTGAGGAAGATGGTGTTCATTGCAGTGGTAATGGGATCTGGCATTAGAGATTCCCACCTGTACTTGGGGCATGGAGGGGTGAAGGGGGTGGAGGGGTGGAGGGCAAGGGCTTCCTTCACAGGTGTTTCCTCTCATTTCCCAACACATCTCCAGTTTGAGTCATTTCCCAATGTAGTGGGATCACAATCACACAGAACAGAGATGAGTCACTTCCTGAGGGGTGGTGGTGTCCACCTCTGTGGCCATTGTCATTTGACCCCTAATGCAAAGGCTTAGTGCTTGAGATGGGGCTGAAAAGGACTGGGAGTCACCCAGCTTTGCATGTTGGCTTGAGTGTTTTCTGTCCTCCCTCAGCACAGGACAGGACAGGACAGATAGGGATAAAAGTCTAAGAGTATATCCCATAGGGTCAGCATGGGGGTGGGGGTCGAATGAAGTCATATTGGTAAGTGGAAACATTCCGTGAACTTCCAAAAGCTCTACAAGTAGTCAGTGGCTGGCTGCATGCCTGGCACACAGTGTCCATTCAAGACGTAGTTCTTGAATCAGTGAATGAATATTGAATGAATGAAATTTTAATAACGTGTGAAAACATCGATGTGATGGCTTAGTCACCTTGCATATGTCTCTTCCCAACCCAAGAAGCTCTGATCCTTAACCCAAGCTAGCTTGCTGAGTACGGTTACTATTTCCTTATTAACCCTGTTCTTTCTCTTTCCCCAGAAGGTTAATCTACAATTGCCAGATATTTAGAAAATTATTACTAGATTGTGAACTCCTTAAGAATAGGGACCACGTCTTACTCATGTTTACCCCATACAACGTTCCATACAGCAAGGCCTGGAGCGGCACAAATGGTTTGTGTGCTTGTCTGCTAACCCAAAGGGTAGTGGTTCAGATCCCCCCGTGACGCTGCAGAAGCAAGGCCTGGTGGTCCGCTTCCATAAAGGTGACAGCCAAGAGAACCCTGTGCAGCTGGGATCTGCTCGGTAATGCGTGGGCACCACGAGTCAGATTCAGCTCTATGGCCACTGGCTTTTCTTTGGAGCCTCCCCCTCAGAATCCTTTCATTGGCTTTCCTTCCTTCCCTTCCTCCTTCCTTCTCTCTCCCTGCTTCTTTGCCTGTCTCTCTCTGCTCTTTGTAAGTGTGGTACAAAAGCAAACTCCACCCCACTTACTTTTGACATCACCAGCAGTTATCAATTAGCACAGTCCAATATAATGATGCTTCCCTGTATTCTTCAAAGTCAGTGGGCCATACACTAGGGTGTGACTGTCTTTTTGTTCGGCAGCATGGCAGGTTTCCCAGTCCTGAGCTTCATTGTAATAGGAACTGACCCGGGTCATGAATGAGACTTGTATGACCACTTCACTTAGGATTGGAATGTACTCTGGTCTAGGGACAGAGTTCCCCAAAACAAATGAGCACCCTCTTCCCAGGGCCAGGGAAGCCAGAGCCAACAATTAGGCGGTTACATAGAGCCTTGGACAGATTAAATGTCAGCCCTAGAAGTGGTAACCAAATACCCTCAGGCATGAAAAGCTACATTCTTCCCAGATTTCAGTTCTTCATGTTGCACTCTCCTTGCATTATGAGATGGGCGTATATGTCTCTGCAGAATTCCCTGCGAGTCCTCAGGTGTATTGACTCTGCAGAGGCAGCCTGGTAGAGGGGCTCTGGGGTAGGCAGAGCTGAGTTCAAGTTCTGGTTTTCCAATGTCTGCCTTCCATGGCCAAGTGTCCCATGAGCCTCAGTTCTCTCAGTCATTGCCCCCTCGCCCCACATAGGATAATCAAAAAGATGAAATGAGTTGGTGTACCGTAGCATCACCACCTGTTCATTTCCCTTACCTGTGGCATCCCCAGGACTTACAAGTGCTTTACGGGGCATGAGAGAAGGAAGTGTGAGATTGTGTTGGCTTTTCAAGGTGCTTACACCTTGGTTGGTTGGCAGGGATGTCCAATAGACTCACTTTGCCACCATGTCCACCACGCTGCCCTTTTTCTGTGAGACTTAGAGTGACCCTTGGCCCCTGCAGCCTTTATAGACAGGCCGACCTGGGATCACAGTGCTACATGGAAAGTGTGTCCCTGTGGCCTCCTCCTTACTGCCTTTCCGCACTTCCCCATCTTCCCAGGAGCTGGATCCCTGCTGGGTTACCACAGCTGGGGTGGCCCTCCATACAGTTCCCACCCTTTCCTAGCCCTGTCCCCTTGACCCTCAGGATTCGCTAAGCTGGCTGACCAGGAAGCCAGTCACTCACGTGGATGAGTGGGAATGGCCTAATGTGTCCTCTCTGCCAGGAACCAGGCTTGCATTTCAGCTTTTCAGTGGTGGGAAGAGCTGTAGCCCTTAGGCAAGTCTGAGGATTGAGTTGGGGTCTGTTGGAGCCCCTCCCAGCCCGAAGAGATGGGAAGTGCGAGAGCTACCCTTTCCATCTGCACTGGAACTGGCCCTGCTCAAGGGTTTGCCCCTACCCCAAAACTCAAAACCCTGATTTTCAGGCGGTTCAGGGGAGGCATTATAGCATTTTGCTGAGAAATGTAGGATCTGACTACTTGCTAGTCCTAAGAGCCCGGGTGGTGAAATGGTTAAGTGTTTGGCTGCTCACCAAAAGTTGGTGGTTCGAACCCACCCAGCAGCTCTGCCGGAAAAAAGACCTGGCATCTGCTCCTGTAAAGATCACAGCCTGGAAGACTCTATGGAGCACTTCTACTCTGCCACATTGGCTTGCCCAAGGCACCTAACGACAGCAGTCACACGGAACTTAGTCAAATTACCTACTCTGTAAGCCTTGATTTTTTCCTTTGTGAAATGCGGATGGTACTAGCACCTCGCAGATAACGCTGAAGGGCCCCTGGGTGGTGTACGTGATGAACACGCTCAGGTGCTAAGCAAAAGGTTGGGGGTTCGAGTCCACCTCCAGGTGGCTCAGAACAAAGGCCTGGTGATCTGCTTCCCAAAAACCAGCCACTGAAAACCCTACACAGCTCTAGTCTGACAAACTTTGAGTTTGCCATGAGTCGGGATCAACTCAATGGCCACTGGTTGTAAAGGGTTAAGGTGAGGATTACATGTGATCAAACAGGTAAAGGACCATTTAACCCAGGGCCTGACATCTGGTGAGCTCTCAGACACAGACAGGTTCACAGCCACTTCTAGAGGATGAATGAAATCTACCTCCTTAGCAGAAATAAGCTAGGACATTGTGTTTTCCACCAGCACTCCACCAGGCCTCTGGGGGAGGGTAGTGGGCTATGTCAGAAGCAGGTATTTTAACAATTTCTACTCTTCGAATCGGCATCTCAGTTCTGCTGGCTCATCCCATCATCCAAAGGCCACTGGGAGAGGCAGCAGAGTGTGTCCTTCTGGGAGGTGAGAGGCACTGGGTGTGTGACCCCTGGAATGATCTGGAAGTGCAGAAGCAGCCTTGTTTGCGCTGACACCCTCCTGGGTGATTCGAGCTACCAGTGGCCTGTGAGGCAGGCAGTGATCTGAGGCATGTCACATGGGGAACTAGTGAAAGCAAGCGTTTGGGAAACAGCAAATAAAAGAAAAACATGTTTTCTTTGGCTGCTTATCCAGTGAGGCTCACGTGGGAGCCCCAGTGCCAAACTCTGTGTGTGAGGAGGAGTTGGTTGTTCTGGACCCGTGGCCACAGCCACCCAGATGGATTGTAAAATCATACGCACAGTGGCTCCCCTCCACACTCGACCTCTCCAACCAGAGGGTGCCCACCTCCAGGCTGGTCCTGGAGCCTATGAGAGAAGGGTGCCCCCACCACACTACCCCACGCTGCTCCAAAGCTTTCTCTTCAAAGAGGTGTTTTGACACAATGACATTTTGTCATTTAACACCCCTTGGCATTATGAAGTAGAGCCCAGGCGCAGTGGTTAAGTGCTCGAATCACCAGCCAGTCCTTGGGAGAGAGACGTGGCAATGTGCTCCCATAAAGATTACAGCCTTTCACTCTCTCTGTCCTATGGGGTAGCTAGGAGTCAGAACTGACTCCGCAGCAATGAGTTTAACCTTATGGAAGAGTCCTTGGGGTGGCAAATGGGTAACACGCTCAGCAGCTAACCTAAAGGTTCGTGGTTTGAATTCACCCAGAGACACCTCAGAAGACATTTCCGATAAATCAGTCGCTGGGAACCCTATGGAGATGGTTCTGCTGTGATGCACATGGCATTGCCATGAGCTGGAATTGACTTGCTGGCAACTGTTTTTTGTTTTTTTTCCCTGGATCTTCTGGATACATACCTTTTAATTGTAATTTTTCAGAACATAATTGCTTCTCAGTTTTGGAGGAGAGGAATAGGTGCAGGAGAGCTGGCACTGCTAAAGCTGCCCCTTTGGAAAGACTGGGTCTCTGAATGCCAGTGAATGTGTTGGGTCTGGGGGAAGAGCTCTGTGCTCAGAAACCCGGTGAACAAACAGATCTCAGCCCCTGCGGCAGCTCAGAGGTGGAGGAGGGACTCAGCTGCAGGGCAGAATGACTCAGTGGCAGTTCCATGGAGACAAATCTCAGCTCCAGGTGGAAAGGCTTTTCTAATAATTAGAGCTGCATGAAGAACAATGGGCTTCCTCAATAGGTAGTGAGCACCCCGTGATGACAGGCATTCAAGAAGTGACTAACGCCTTCTTGGCAGGAAAGCTGTGGTATCAGGAGAATGAAGGAGATGGAGTAGATGACCCCTGGCCCCCCACCTCCAGATAGTCTGTGATAATATTAACAGCAGGTGTAATTTGTCATCCCCAGATATGGATGAGTGCAGCTTCTCTGAGTTCCTCTGCCAACACGAGTGTGTGAACCAGCCTGGCACGTACTTCTGCTCCTGCCCCCCTGGCTACATCCTGCTGGACGACAACCGGAGCTGCCAGGGTAAGACTGCGGAGGGGACTGTCTGGGGAGCCCTGGGGTGGGCCTGACGGAGGAAATCACTTGCATGTCTTTACCTGGGAGTTCCTGTGGGGCTTGAGTGGACGCTGACAGTGCACAGAGTAGCAGGCTCTGGACTGGTGCCTTCCTGCCGAGACCCATCCTCTGGCCCCAGAAGGGACATGCGCCACTCACACTTCTGCGAGGATCTCCCCAGCTGTGGAGGGCACCCTCTGCAGATGGCTGGCTCCTGCCTCCCTAGGCGGGTCTCTGTGGTCCTTCTGACTGCTGCAGACCCAGCCAGGACTTCTCGTGGCTGGGTCCTGTTCACTCAGACCAGGGCCCCTGGAGGGCGACTGGTCCGTGTGTATATCTGTAGACCCCAGAGCATCGGATGCACCCGTCTGCCCTCTAGGAACTCATCACATACATATTTCTTTATTGTGCTGAAAATATACCCAACATTTGTCAATTCACAGCTTCTACATGTACAGTTCAATGACATTGATTGCCTTCTTATGTTACGCTATCCCCATCTCTGGGCTAATTATTCCACCACCATTAATGTAAACTCAGTGCTCCCCGAGCAAAAACTGCCCTCCTCCCTCCCTCTTACCCCTGGTAGCCACTAACTGGGGTTGAGTTTTATATATTTGCTTATTTCCTATAAGTGAGATGATACAGTGTGTGTCCTTTTGTGACTAACTTATTCGCCAGCATGTTCTTTTCAAGGTCCGTCTATGCTGTGGCATCAGGACTTAATTTCTCTTTATAGCCAAGTAATAGTCCATTGTGCGTATGTAGCCGTAGCAAACCTATTGCTGTCGATTCTGACTCACAGAGACCCTACAGGACAGGGTAGAACTGCCCCACAGGGTTTCCAAGCCTGGAATCTTTACAGAAGCAGACTACCGCATCTTTCTCCTGCAGAGCAGCTGGTGGGTTCGAACCACTGACCTGTTGGTTAGCAGCTGAATGCTTAACCACTGTGCCACCAGGCCTCCTTATGCATTTATCTGCTGATGAACATTTAGCCTGGTCAGCTTTCCTCTGCTGACTTCTTAGAGGATGGGTGCGAGAGAGACGTCACACGTCTGACGCAACAGTGTCCCTCAGAGGGTCAGGGCTCAAGGCTGGCAAGGAACAGCTTTCTCCAGATGGGCCCCTTGGCCTGATTTCCAGCCCCACCCTCCACCCCCTGGAGTCCGCGGGGGAGGCTGGTGGCTGAGCGGCTCAGCCTCCTGGAACTCGCCTCATCCCGACACCCAGCCAACGCTTGCAGTGCCGTGCACAGAATGTAACGCAAGCTACCAGTGTGAGCCACACATAGAATGGTGGATTTTCTGGAAAGTCACATTAAAAAAGTAAAAAGGAAAAAAACATTGAATTAAAAAATTTTAAAAAACATTTGTTAATTTAAAAAAATAAAAGAAACAAGTAAAATGAATTTTCACCCTGTATCTTATTTAACACAATTACCCAAAATGTTATCATCAATATAAAAATTGTTGATGAAAATATGATATTCTGCAATCTTTTTTTTTTGTACTGAGTCGAACTCCGATGTGTATTTCACACTTACAGCACATCTCGGTCTGGACTAGCCACATTTCAGGTGTTGAGGAGCCACACGAGGCTGGTGGCTGCCCTGTTGGACAGCAGACTCTGTCGCAAGGCCAGTTAGCGCCAGGCCAGTGCCTGGGACATGCTGCTTCAGCTAACCCTCTGCCCTGCCTTGCAGACATCAACGAATGTGAGCACAGAAACCACACGTGCAACCTGCTTCAAACTTGCTACAATTTGCAAGGAGGCTTCAAGTGCATCGACCCCATCCGCTGCGATGAGCCTTATCTTCGCATCAGTGACAAGTGAGCCTGGGTTGTTCTGGGGGGATGAGTACGCCAAAGGGGGCCAGGGGGCTGGTCAGGGAATAGCAGCGAGAAGCATGCTCCTCTGAGAATAGATTGGAGCTAGAAATACTTTCTGTGGCTCCGTTAAGCTTTCCTCTCTCTGGTCAAAGATACGGCTGCCCCCTACCACACACGCACCCCCCTTCTCTGTCACTGCCCCGCTAGTGCCAGAGCTGTGTGAAGATTCTCCAGAAAGCTGACCAAACCAAGACGCAGGCTTCAGGAGCCTCCTTTCCCCTTTCGGACCCTGCTCTGGAGACACAGGGCCTTTAGAGCTGGGCTTCTAGACGCCGTGGGCATAGGAGTCGGCTGGGATCCCGTTCAAGTGCAGATGCTGATTGGGCGCTTCTGTGGTGCGGCCTGAGATTGGTTTCCTAGAGCTCCCGGGTCAGGCCGGTGCTGCCAGGCTGCCTGGACTGCACTGGGAACAGCGAGGTGCTGGAGAGTTTGCTAAAGCACTGCTGTGGGTGCCATTCTGACTCCTAATGACCTTGCAGGACAGAGTAGAACTGCCCAATAAGTTTAAGGCTGTAAATCTTTACAGACGCAGGCTGCCACATCTTTCTCCCCCAGGACAGCTGTGGGTTTGAACCACGGACCTTTTTGGTTATCAGCCTGAACGCTTTGAGCACTGAGCCCCCAGGGCTCCTGGAGAGGTTTTTTTTAAACATTTAATCGTGATTTGGGTGACAGTTTACCAGTAGTTTCCCATTCAACAATTTATACACATTTAGTTTCCTGATATAAGTTGCAGTCCCCTGGACGTACCAGCACTTTCCCCACTTCCGACCTCGGTTCCCTGTTTCCACTGTCCTTCGTCCCTGCCCCTTCCTGCCTTCCTGGCATTTTTGGACAGATGCTGGCTTTTGGTCTCATACGGGTTATTGTTCTGAGGAGCACATTGCTCACTGGCATTACCGTTCCCTTTATATGTCTACTGTTTGGCTGAAGGGTGATCCCCGAGGGTGGATTCAGTTCCAGTTTGAAGGGTGTCTAAGGGCCATGGTCTGGGGGATTCCACTACTCTCTCTCGGACCAGTGAGTCTGGTCTTTTTTTATGATCTTGAGCTTTGTTCTCCGTGTTCCTTCTCTGTCCAGGACCTCTGATTGTGATCTTGCTCAGAGCAGTTGGTAGTGGTGGCCGGGCGGGCAGAGGCTGTGGTCCTCACAACCTGTTAGTGCTTTGGACTGTTTCCTTCAGTGTTTGATTTTCTTCACTCTTCTTTGCTCTGAATGGGGAGAGACCAATAGTTGCATCTTAGATGACCACTTGCAAGCTTCCAAGCTTTTTAGACCCCATTTGCTACTTTCCAAAGCAGGATGTAGAGCCCTGGCTTTGTGGACTACGTCATGCCAGTTGACTGAAATGTCTCCTGAGGCTACGATCCTAAGCCCCCAAGCCCAGTGGCGCAGCCCTTTAAGGTGTCAGGTTATACCTCATAAGATTTCATACCTTTGTCCCTGTATGCTCTATACACGGATGTATTTTCAGCACATACACATTTGTAGGTAGAACTGCCTTGTCAGGCCTACATACGTAGTTGTGGGTGTACTCTCATATGCCACCCTGTGCTTGTTTGTTTTGCATACCTATGAACCCACTCATAAATTATCGTCTGTTCTTGCAGGATTGTGTGTGCAGTAGTGTTTATT
Organism: Orycteropus afer afer; assembly: GCF_000298275.1. Classification (NCBI taxonomy): domain Eukaryota; kingdom Metazoa; phylum Chordata; class Mammalia; order Tubulidentata; family Orycteropodidae; genus Orycteropus; species Orycteropus afer. Next base: position 3,772,789 of record NW_006921714.1, on the reverse strand, counting down.
GTTGTTGTCTTTTACTCTTGGGTCCCTCCCAGTATCTTCCTTCACCTTGACCATATCATGCTGACCTCCTCTTGGTTGTGAATTGCCTTTCCCTTCAGCCAAGTTAATCCGTGTCTACTCTCTACTTAGTGATTTTTCCTCCCCTCCCCTTAGATCCCTGGAAACCATCAAGGACTGTTTCTTTCTGTGTGTAAACCTTTTCTTGATTTTTATAGTAGTGGCCTCATACAATATTTGTCCTTGCACGATTTACTTATTTCACTCAGCATAATGACCTCTAGGTTCGTCCATGCTATGAGGGGTTTCTTGGATGCTTGGTTATTTTTTTTAAACATTGCATGGTATTCCACTGTATGTATGTATCATTCATCTATTTTTGGGCACATATATTGTTTCCACCTTTTTGCCATTGTGGATAGTGCTGTGATGAACATGGCTATGCATATATCTGTTCATGTCATGGCTCTTACTTCTCTAGGGTATACACCTAGTAGTGGGATTGCTGGATCATGTTATTTCTAACTTTTTAAGGAAGCATCATATCATTTTCCA
>NW_006921714.1:3764116-3771177 GCF_000298275.1 Orycteropus afer afer | reverse complement strand
TTGAACTTCAAACTGGTTCATTCTGGTTCAACCTCCTCCTGAGAATTTTTATTTCTACCCATATATACCAAATCCAAAAAACCCAACTAAACTCACTGCCATCGAGTCAATCCGGACTCATAGTGACCCCTCCTTGAGTTTCCGAGGTGGTATTGTCCAATCTTCCTTCCAATGTACTGAGTCAGAACCTACATTTTCACAAGAAGCCCAGGCGATTCTTATGTACTGCACCACCAGGGCTCCCAGTGCTGATGAGTCGATGGTGAATGACTCTTAGAAACTCTATAAGTCAGAGCAGAACTGCCCCCATGGGGTTTCCTAGGTATAATCTTTACAGAAGCAGATTGCCACATCTTTCTTCCCCAGGGTGACTGGTGAGTTTGAACCACTGAACTTTTGGTTGGCAGCTCAGCACTTTAACCACTGTGCCACCAAGAGCCCTTGGTTACATGCATATGGACAGTGTGTTTCTGTCCCTGCCACACTGAGAATTCATTTTCCTTCTCTCTTAGCCTGACTTAACCACCTCAGTCCCTCCCCAGACTCTCTGGGTCCGTGTGTGTGTCTGTGCACCGATGTGCACACACCTGCTTGTATGTCTTCTGCCCTCCTCTCTTCCAAATAGTCACACATTAATGCCCTGGAACGTCAGCTGCTCCATCCACCTGCTAGGAACTGATCACCTAAGGGAGGAACTCAGAGCTTAGCAGTGCAGTTCCCTTTCTCGTCAAAAGTTTGCAGAACGGGACACAGAGCAGGGACGTGCAGGCCCCTTAAGAGATCTTCGCTTGTCACTTGAGGCTGTGCACACTGGAACAGAGCTCTCTGCTTTCGGGTTCAATGAGGGCCCTCGGTGCCAGAACAGAGCTGCAGCCGCTCCTGCCGGTTTCCGTTCCTGGTTCTCTCCGGGTTCCCAAGGTTGTCCCTGTCTGTGGTTGGGGAACCAACTCAGTTTAACTCACAGAACTGAGACCTGACGCTGAAAATGCGCAGGGACTCCCTACCTCCAGGCCATTCCAGTCTCCTTGCAGCCTCCTGCTTCCAGCTCTTTCTCCTGGCCGGCTATTCTGTACTCCTGCCAACCCAACAGGACCGACTTTCGCCTCCCGCGCCCCGGAATGGCCAGCCTCCTTGCTTTCATGCCTGTGATTCCTGCCATGTGGAAGGCATTCTGCCCATGGCCACAACTCTCAGCTCAAATGCCACCCATCCCAGCTGCTGGCATCCTCTCCAGCTAGAAGTGATCTCACCCCCTTTTCCAAACCAGAGCCTCCAACTGGTTGATTCTGTGCAACCTCCTGCTGAGAATTTGCCTTTCCCCCCATAGATACACTGAATCAGAAAATTTACATTTCTAGGGGATCCTGTTTCTTGTGGGTCCTGTTTCTAGAGGATCCTGTTAAAATGCAGACTCTGACTCAGTATATCTGGGAAGGAAATGCAAATTCTCAGCAGGGGGGTCAAACCAGAATGAAGGAGGCATTTTGACTTGGTTATTTCGATAAAGAGAGGTGTTTTTTTTTTTTTTGGTTTTTTTTTTTCTTTTAGCCTTTAGAAAATGAACCTTTGGAAGGGCTCTCTTATTTATTCATTTACTGAGTATTAGTGGAACTCCTGTTATGGTCCAGACACTGTGCTGGGTGCAATGGTTTTACTTTCAGGGGAACTAGAATCTGGTGGAGAAGACATTAAACAAATAGTCACACAGGTGAATATGTAGCTATGGATGGTGATAAAACCACCAGTCACCATCCAGTTAGGTCTGATTCACGGTGACCCCATGTGTGAGCTGCCCTATAGGGTTTTTGGTGGGTGGATTATTTTGGAAGATGATCACCAGGCCTTTCTTCTGAGACACCTCTGGGTGGTCTCAAGCCTCTAACCTTTTGGTTAGCAGCTTAACAACCATTTACGTCACCCAGGAGTGTGTCCTGTGAAGAGGAAGAGTGGACGTGTATAGGAAGGAAGAGTGGGGTGAATCTGATCATGATCCGGGATTCAGCAGGCCCCGCTGAGGGTATGCAGTTTGAGCTGTAATGGGAAGTTGAACTGACATCAGTCAAACAGTGGAAGGGCAGAGGCAACAGTATGTGCAAAGACTATGAGGCAGGAGTGACCTTGATGCCTTCCTGGAATGGAAGCAGCCCAAGTTGCCTCGGCCTAGTGAATGAAGTGGACTGAGAGGAGGTTAGAGAAATTGACAGAGGCCAGACCTGTGATGCTGTAGAGGCTAATGTAGGTATTTGGTTTTTATTCATGGTGCCATGGGTGGCCCCTGAAAAGCCTAAGCATGGGAGAGACACAATCTGGTTTACATTTGACAAAGGACACTCTGGCTGCTGTGGAGAAGATGGATTAGTGGGAGAGGGAATTAGGAGGTGGTCACAGAGGTGTTGGGGGGAGATGATGATGGCTCAGATAACAGTGACAGCGACAGTGAAGATGGTGAGAAACTATTGGATTTGGAATAATTTTAGAAGTTGGACTCAAGTCTTGTGAATAGATCGGAAGTTAGGGGCGAGCAATAGAGATATGACAAAGTTGACTCCCAGTCCTGGCCACCAAAGCATCTATCAATAGACATCTCTATCGTCTTGTGACCTTCCATCACTAGGAGTAGTCTCAGGACTACTCCTGAGGAATAGGGGTTTGGGGTGAATCAAGGGATGTTGAAAATAGACATTCCTTGGTCATAAAAGCCAACGATCTTATTTATCTTCTGAGAGAACCTCTTCATTCTGAGAGATTTCTGCCGTTTCTCCAACAGGCTACAGAGTTGTTGCACTACTCAAAGCATCTTTTAGGGTGGGGTGTTGGCTTCCAATTTCTTTTTGGGGCTGGGCTGTTCTCATTTGTTCTGCCAGTTGCCCATAAATGGTTTTGCTTTGCTCTGCTGGACTCTTCTTTCTATTCAGATTCCCGATGGCCTGGAAGGTTCAAGAACATATTGACAAAACCAAACTTTTTGCCATTGAGTCTATTGCAACTCACAGTGACCCTATCGGACAGAGTAGAATGACCCCATAGGGTCTCCAAGGCTTTATGTCTTTTTTTTTTTTTTTTTTTAATTGTGTTTTAGGTGCAAATTTGCAGAGCAGAATTTGTTTTACATTCAACATTTCATGTACATTTGGTTTCACTCTCCAATTACCATCCCCAACCTTAACTCAGTCTCCTCCGCTCCCTTCCCAGTAACCCCCCGCAACATACACACACTCCATGTGCCCTTCTTAGTTATGCACACCTGTAAGTCTTAACAGAAGTGGACCTGCTACCCTGGGGCCTCTCTTTCTCCTGCAGAGCAGCTGGTGGATTCCCACCACCAGCCTTTTGGTTAGCAGCTGAATGCCTGTGCCACCATAGCTCCTGACAGATGAATAGAAGTGGTAAATGTTCCTTATGCCCACTCCTCATTTTAAAAAAGTCAGTGATTTTAGATTAAGACAATGTTGTTGTTGTTGTTGTTGTCATTAGGTGCCATCCAGTCAGTTCTGACTCCTAGTGACCCTATGTACAACAGAATGAAACACTGCCCAGTCCTGCCCCAGCCTCACAATCCTTGCTACACCTGAGCCCATTGTTGCAGCCACTGTGTCAATCTATTTTGTTGAGGGCCTTCCCCTTTTTTGCTGACCCTCTACTTTACCAAACATGATATCCTTCTCCAGGAAGTGATCCCTTCTGACAACCTGACCAAAGTAAGTGAGATGAAGTCTGGCCATTCTCACTTCCAAGGAGCATTCCAGCTGTACTTCTTCCAGGACAGATTTGTTCGTTCTTCTGGTAGTCCATGGTACTTTCAGTATTTTTGCCAACACAACTCAAGAGCATCAGTTCTTCTTCGGTCATCCTGAATGCTGTTACTGTTGTTGTTGTTATGTGCCGTCAAGTTGGACCCAACTCATAGCGACCCCTCCTTGGATCTCTGAGGCAGGATCACTATGGATTGCCCCATCTTCCTTCCGAGGAGTGGCTGGTGGGTTTTGAACCTCCAACCTTCTGGTTAGCAGTCAAGTACCTTAGCCACTATGCTACCAGAGCTCCCAATGCTGTTACTAGTGTCTCAAATTAGCTGCTTTGTGTTAAAGAGAGTGGTATCTATGGTCTGTGTCTCCTACTTGAAGGTGAACTACCAGAGGTCAGAAGCTTATTGATTGTTGCATTTCCTAAGTGTCTGACATTTTGTCTTGTACCTTGTGAGTTCTGAGTTCTTGTTTATTGAACAAAACAATTAAACTATGTACCAGATAGACTGGTTTTTGTTGTTGCTATGTGCCATCGAGTTGGACCCGACTCATAGCAACCCCTCCTTGGATTTCTGAGGCGGTATCATGACAGAAGTAGATTGCCCAACCTTCCTTCCGAGGAGTGACTGGTGGGTTTGAACCGCCAACCTTCTGGTTAGCAGTCAAGCATCTTAGGTGCTATGCTACCAAAGCTCCAGATAGACTGGGCTAAGTGCAAGGGAGAATGTAGAAGGGTCCCTGAGACCAGTCAATCTAATGTAATTGGTCACTTTTACAGTTGCTCAATGAGTAGAAGAGTATGGTGGCTCGAGAGGTGAAGGGCTGTGTTACCAGTGGTACACTTCAGTGTCCGAATACATGACAAGTGGAAGTATGGCCCAGTGTCCTAAAAACCAGAGACCTAGGTTTGTATTCTAGTCACCAGAATATCTGATTAACCAGAGGAGACCATTGCCTGGAAAACAGAGGGCTCACCTACATGCTGGAGATGCTCTTCAGTTACTGGATGACAAATGTGGGTGGCCTCATCTTTAGTTTCTTAAGTGAGGAGGTAAGAGCAACCAGCATCTGGAAGGGATTTACTGACATCCACATGATTTCCCTTCCCAACAGCCGCTGTATGTGTCCCGCTGAGAATCCGGGCTGCAGAGACCAACCCTTCACCATCTTGTACCGAGACATGGACGTGGTGTCAGGACGCTCTGTTCCTGCCGACATCTTTCAGATGCAAGCAACGACCCGCTACCCTGGGGCCTATTACATTTTCCAGATCAAGTCTGGGAACGAGGGTAGAGAATTCTACATGCGGGTAAGAGCAAGTGGTAGCAGTGGTTGACACCTTTAACAATGGCATTGTGTGGTCTAACCTAAAACATGTTGCTAGAACCAGGATAAGAGTGGAGCTGGGAGGGCAGGTGTCAGGAGAGAAGAGTGGAATAGGTGGGAGTCAGGAGCTCATGGTTTTGGTGACCTTGTGAAAGATGCTTCTCCTCCATGAACCTTTGGATCCTCATCTGGAAAGTGAGAAGTTAGGCTAACACGCAATCTTAGGTAGCTTCTAATATTCTGTGGGAGAGGCATTCACATATCTGTTCATCCATCTACCCATTTGAAGAAAATACTTAGTAGGCGTTTACTATACACTTCTAGGGGGTAGTGGTGGTTCAGTGGTTAAGTTCTTGCCTTCCATGTGGGCAGCTGGGTTCGAGTCCCAGCCAATGCACCTCATGTGCAGGTTTGCATGTTGCTATGATAGTTAACAGGTTTAGGTGGAGCTTCCAGACTGAGATGGAGTAGGAAGAAAGGCCCGCCGACCTACTTCCAAATGCCAGTCAGTGAAGCCCTGTAGATCACAATTGGTCCAGGCCACCAAACGATTGTAGGCATGGCACAGGACCAGGCAGTGTTTCGTTCCATCATACATGGGGTCAAGATGAGTTGGGAATGACTCCATGGTAGTTAACACCAACAACATGCATGTCTAGGAACTGAGGATGCAGCAGTGAACAAAACATCCCCATATTGCTGCCATCAGGGTACTTCCATTCCAGTGACTGTGTGGTGGTTATATTTGTGTGTCAACTTGGCTGGGCCTGGTTGAGTGGCTGGGCAGTTGGTGGTACTTAATCCCCATGAGGAGACAGGCAATCAACTCCATGGTGAGATCTACCACAAGCAGCTGAGTAGCTGCCTTTGGGTTGTGGTCTGCTTCCTGTATATAAGGAGAAGTTTTGAGAATGGTCTCTAGCCTATGGCATGCTTGGACCCTGTATGTAGCCGTGTCATTGCTCAGCAGCCTGCTATGCTCTGCCAACCTTGGGACTTACAATGGATTTAAGTCAATGGCCTGCCGTGTGGTAACATTGGGACTGTCCCTTTTTACTTGTCAACCTTGGGGCTTCTCAGCCTCAGCAGCCAACAGCTGTCTGAGTGAAGAGATGCCTTTAGCTCCAGTGGGCCGGGAGTAGGAGGCAAAGCTGGACCCCAGGTTGTGGGGCTTTCACCCAGCCCCTAGAGCCTGGCACTTTGAACTTGGACTTAAAGCCTCCAAATTGTAGGGATAAATTCCTATTTGTTAAGGCCATCCCATTTGTGGTATATTTCTCATCAGAGAGGCACTAAGTAACCAGGACAGACCATAAAAGCGTGATTCACATAAGACAACTCTACCTGTATTAACCACCATGGTAGCCACCAGCTACACATGACCACATACATTTAGATCCAACAAATTAAAATGAAGCAGAATAAAGATGGAGTTCCCCAGTGGCATCAGCCACATTGCAAGTGCTTAGTACTCACGTGTGACTACCATATTGGATAGCTCAGCTAAAAGTTTCCATCATTGCAGAAAGTTCTCTTGGACAGCACTGACTTATCCATCCATATCAGTAAAAGTAGTTCAGGGCACACATCCTAAACTAGGTTTGCTTGTTTATGAATGACATACATGTAATACTGTACAATTTATCTTCTTGAGCTTCATCTCCTGGTCCGACTGGGGTATTCACACTCTATAGAGACCACAGGCTTGTCATGACATACCCACATGTCAGTGTGAATTAGAACCATCTAAGGCACTTGGGCAAAAAGCAGATTCCAGAGCTTCGCCTGCAGAGAATCTATCACAGAAGATAGTGGGTGTGTCTGGTGTAGACAGATGGAAAGATCAGTAGGGAAAGCCTCCGACTGGAAGCTTCTGCTCCTTCCCAGATTGTCATAGCAACCAGGGAACTCTTTTCTTTTAATGCATTTTATTGAAATATAATTTATGTACAGTGACATACACAAAACTAAAGTGACATGGGTCAATGT
>NW_006921714.1:3762655-3763491 GCF_000298275.1 Orycteropus afer afer | reverse complement strand
TGTTATTTTCTGTCTTGTTGAACCTTGCCATCAGTGCTGGGGTGAGATGTTATCTCATTGTTGTTTTGATTTGCATCTCTCTGATGGCCAATGATCATGAGCATCTCTTCATGTATTAACTGGCTACCTGAATATCCTCCTTGGTGAAGTGTCTAGTCATGTCTTCTGCCCATTTTTCATTTGGATGGTTAATTCCTTTGCTGTTGAGGCACTGGAGTTTTTTTTTTTATATATATAAATCTTAGAGATAAGTCCCTTGGCAGATATGTAATTATCGACAAGCCTGAATTTCTTGCTGTCATTTTTGTTATGTGCTTTTTCGCTGTGTTGGTTTCTTTGTTGCATATGATATTCTATGCTGAGCTCATTTTGTTTATGAATTGTGTCATTACTTCCTTTGTTGCTATTGTTTTAGTATTTACTAAATATTTATGCTGGTCCTCTTTTTATTTTGATGTGATGGTTTATCATTTTTCTTTGAGGTTACCCTGTGATTTATAGTTTTTTTCCCAAGTTTAGAATAGTCCATTTTATCCTGTAGTTGTCTTGACTTCCCTACCTTTTAGAAGTTCCGTAACTACAAAATTTTTCCCTCTTTTTGGTTTGTAGTTGTCCTCATTTGTCAATTGATGTCTCTGGTTCCCTGTTTACAATCTTGTAAGCTTATTTACTTTGAATACTTCCATAGCTGGGTTGGTTTCTGGGTTATGTCATCACGTGTGTTAATGGTCAGTGGTTGTTTGCTGTTGTTGCTTCTCTGTCCAAAGGGCTCCCTTTAGCATCCCTTGTAAGGTTGGTCTGGTTTTAACAAATTCCCTTAATTTCTGCTTATCTGG
>NW_006921714.1:3761318-3762359 GCF_000298275.1 Orycteropus afer afer | reverse complement strand
TTCGACAATTTTCTCTGTAATTTTATTTTTCTCTTCCTGTTCTGGAATTCCAATGACACATAGGTTATTCCTTTTGATGGTATCCCACATGAACCTTAGGTTTTCTTCATTTTGTTTTGATCTTTTTTTCTGATTGATCGCTTTCTAAAGAAGTATTGAGGTATTTGCTTTCAATCTCACTAATTCTGTCTTCCATTGATTCAATTCTGCTCCTTTGCCCATTCAATGTCTTATCTATTTCTGAAACTTTAGTATTAATCTTCTGGAATTCTATGTATGGATTTTGTATCATTTCTAATTTTTCATTTATTTTGTCATTTTTTCTTGTATTGTCTTTTGAAATCGTTCTAGGGTTTCCTCTGTGTTTTCCTCAATTTTGTCAGTGTTTTCCTTGATCTGTGTCTCAATTCATTGAAGATACCTAAATATAATTCTTTTGAATTCCTTAGCAGGGAGTTCCAAGGCTACATCTTCCTCAGGGTCTGTATGCTGGTCCCTTGTTTCTTCTGCTTTATCTTGCTTCTTTGCGTGCACTGTGATGCTCTGTTGTCTCTGAGGCATTATGACATTTTTGTGTTTATATTTAATTGGTGATTGTATGTTGGAGTGACTTGCCCATGATTTTCATTTTCTTTGTATGTTATCTACATGAGCAGAGTACTGTGCTGTGCTCCTCTATTCACTAGTTGGCAGCACTTATACCCTCACCACCTGTCTCTTTTCCCATTGTCAGCCTCCTATATGTCCCTGCCATCCTTGGCAAACAAAGCCTATGCTTAGATCCCTGGAATCTGAATGAGAATGCTGTCACTTTAAAATCCAAAATGGCCACCACTTGTAAAGATTCAAAATGGCTGCATCCTTGGTCACTTGAAATATCCAAAATGGCTGCTGCTTGTAAACATTCAAAGTGGCTGTGCCCTTGGTCACTTTAAATATCCAAAATAGCCACCACTTGTAAGCAATCAAAATGGCTGCATCGTCCGGACAGTGGAAAGTCAACAGCTCAGGTTGTCTCCCTCCTTGCTGTTTCCCCTCCTA
>NW_006921714.1:3755428-3760303 GCF_000298275.1 Orycteropus afer afer | reverse complement strand
TCCATAGTGATACTGCCTCAGAAACCCAAGGAGGGGTCGCTATGAGTCGGGTTTGACTCGACGGCACATAACAACAATAACAACAACAACTTAGTGCATTGCCCACAACAGAGAATGACTATTTCTATCAGATAAGGGGCATCTGTCAGGGTTAAGCATTCAGCAAGGTGAATGCTTTTTTTCTCACCTGCTCTTCCACTGTGCCCAGATGACACCTCAGCTTGAATCTGTGGGATTGCCAGGCTCTTTCAGTTACTTTTGATGCATCCATTCTGCCGTGTCAACAGTCTGTGCTGTTTGAATGGAACCTCCAACCCCTCCTTCTCCCATTCCGTGGGCAGCTCCTCCCCCTCTCTTGGCTCAGGGTGAAGTGGGCTGAGCAGCTCACTCACTGCCTCGCCTCTTCTGCTCTTCTCCTTCTGCGTTGACCATGGCCTCTGGCTCCTCCAGGGCTGGGGGCAGAGTACAGGTGGTGGTAGGAGGAACGGTGCCAGGGCATTACTTGACAGCTGTGTTATAGCCTGGCAGGGACTTGGTGCTCACTGTCTCCTGATGGGGACATTGGGGCTCTGGTTTACCACTTGTCACCCCAAACCTCTTAGTATCTCTCTCTGGCATTATGTCCCTTACAGACTTTCTGTTGGGGTAGGGTGGTTGCTTCACCCTGACAAGCAGACCTAATACAAAGGCCGTTCAGGACATCAACACTCAGTTTTAATGTCCACAGAAAACCCTTGGACATTTTGCCTAAAAGTATAGGCAGTCCCCTCTCCTCACTGTGGTGTGGGAGTGGCTCTGCAGCTCTAACCTCTAAACTCTCTCCAGGAAAGGGACATGCACTGCTCTCTGCATCCTTAAACCTCAGGGGGACGTACATCTCTGAGCATTTCTCTTGAATCTCCTCTTGCTTTAGGTGGGCTGGTAAGTGTGTTGAATAAAACGTGTGGATGTTTCTTTGAAGACTAAGGTGCACCTAACCCAAGCCATGGTATTTTCAATCACCTCAAATGCATGTGAAAACTGGACAATGAATAAGGAAAACCAAAAGAAGAGTTGATGCTTTTGAGTTGTGGTGTTGGCAAAGAATACTGAAAATACAATGGACTGCCAGAAAAATGCACAAATCTGTCCTGGAAGAAGCACAGCTGGAATGCTCTTTGGAAGTGAGGATGGCCAGACTTGATCTCACCTGCTTTGGTCATGTTGTCAGAAGGGACCAGTCCCTGGGGAAGGATATCATGCTTGGCAAAGTGGAGGGTCAGCAAAAAAAGGGAAGGCCCTCAACAAGATGGACCGACACAGTGGCTGCAACAATGGGCTCAGGTATAGAAAGAATTATGAGGCTGGCCCAGGACCAGGCAGTGTTTTGTTCTGTTGTACAGAGGGTCGCTATGAGTCAGAGCCAACTTGATGACACCTAACAACAGGCTGGATGTGGTAATAGGAAAACAGATTTTTTTTGGGGGGTGGTGTGTGACTGCTTTGCATATCCTGCAGAACAACAACCAACAAACCAAAACAAAACCAGTTGCTGTCAAGTTGATTCTGACTAATGTCAACCTCCTGTGTGTCCAAATACAATTGGGCGCCATAGAGTTTGCAATGGCTGTCACCTTTCAGAAGTAGATTGTCAGGACTTTCTTCTGAGGTGCTTCTGGGTAGACTTGAACTGCCAACCTTTTGGTTAGCAGCCAAGCATGTTAACCATTTGTGACACCTGGGAAGGAAGGTTGAGCAGTCTACTTCTGTATTGACACTGCTTCGGAAACCCAAGAAGAGGTCGCTATGAGTCAGATCTGACTTGATGGCAGTACGTTTGTGTAAGCAGCCTATAACAGCAAGAGAGACAACAAAAACAGCAGTGGCAGAAAACTGTCCAGTGTTCAACAGTGGCCAGGCACTGTTCCCAGTGCTTTTTGGGATCAGTCCTTCAGTCGTCACAATGGGTTGCTGTTTAGTTGATTCTAAGTCATAGTGAAACTATAACATAAAGTAGAACTTCTTTGTAGGGTTTCCAAGGCTGTAATCTTTACAGAATGGAGCCCTGGTGGTACAGTGGTTAAGTGCTCAGCTGCTAACAGAAAGGTTAGCGGTTTGAACCCACCAGCCAGCCACTCTGTGGGAAAAAGATGTAGCAGTCTGCTCCCATAAAGATTACGGCCTTGGAAACACTATGGGGTGATTTTACTTTGGCCTATAGGGTCACTGTGAGTCTGAATGGACTCAACAGCAATGGGTTTTGTTGGAATCTTTAGGAAAGCAGACTGCCACATCCTTCTCCAATGGAGTGGCTGAAGAGTTTGAACCACTGATCTTTCAGTTAATAATCAAGCACTTACTCACTGCACACCTAGGGGTTCTACAGGCCCCGTTTTATCATCCTGATTTTAGAGATGAGAACACTCAGGCACAGAGAGGCTGGAATCTCACCAGAGCTAGTAAGTACCAGAGCAGGATTTGAACTCAGATAGTCTGGCACAAAATCTGTATGCTTATACTGCTCTTTAAAATGGGAAAATTTTTGCATACTTTTCTGGCTTTGAGAGGAGCTCTGGAGATGTAGTGGTTAAGGCATTTGGCTGCTTAACAGAAGGTTGGTGGTTTGATAGAAACTCTCAGCAAAACAGGAATAGAAGGGACATTCCTCAACATAATAAAGAGTGTATATGCAGAACCAACAGCCAACATTATTCTCAATGGAAAGAGACTGAAACCATTCCACTTGCAAACAGGTACCAGACAAGGATGCCCTCTATCACCACTTCTATTCAACATTGTATTGGAAGTCCTAGCCAGGGCAATAAGACAAATAAGGGAAATCAAAGGTATCTAAATTGATAAGGAACAGCTAAGGAAGACAAACTTGTCTGTCAGTTTGTCCTGCTGTGGTGGCTTGTGTGTTGCTGTGAGGCTTGAGGCTGTGCCACCACTGTCTCAAATGCCCGCAGGGTTGCACATGGTGCACAGGTTTCAATGCAATTTACAGACTGAGACAGACTATGAAGAAGGAAGAGGCCATCCACTTCTCAAAGAATCGGCCAGGGAAAACCTTAGGAATAGCAGAGAAACACTGTCTGATACATTACTGGGCAACTTTATGAATAGCCCTGAAACATTGTCCGATACAATGTAGGAAGATGAGCCCCTTAGGTCAGAAGGCACTCAAAATATGAGTGGGAAAAAGCTGCCTCATCAGAGTAGAACCAACCTTAGTGATACGGATAAAGTAGAGCTTTCAGGACCTCCATTTGCTGACGTGGCACCACTCAATTTGAGGTGAAACAGCTGCAAACATCCATTAATAATTGGAACATGAAATGTACAAAAGATGAATCTAGGAAAATTGGAAGTTGTCAAAAATGAAATGAAATGCATGAAGATCAATACCCTAGGCATTAGTGAGCTGAAAAAGAGCTCTGGTAGCATAGTACCTAAGGCACTTGACTGCTAACCAGAAGGCTGGTGGTTCAAACCCACCAGCCACTCCTCGGAAGGAAGGTTGGGCAGTCTACTTCCATAGTGATACTGCCTCGGCAACCCAAGGAGGGGTCACTATGAGTCGTGGCTGACTCGATGGCACATAACAACAACAACAGTGAGCTGAAATGGACCAATTTTGGTCATCTTGAATCATACGACCATATGATCTACTATGCCGGAAATGACAGTTTATAGAGGAAAGGTGTGACATTCATCATCACAAAGGATGTTTCAAGATCTGTCCTGAAGTACAGTGCTGTCAATGATAGTATAATATCCATATGCCTATAAGGATGACCAGTTAATATTATGATTATTCAAATTTATGTACCAACCACCAAAGCCAAAGATGAAGAAATTAAAGATTTTTATCAACTTCTGCAGTCTGAAATTGACCAAACATGCAATCAAGATCTGTTAATTATCACTGGTGATTGGAATGCAAAAGTAGGAAACAAAGAAGAATTACTGGTAGTTCGAAAATTTGGCCTTGGTGACAGAAATAACGCTGAAGACCGCATGATAGAATTTTGTGAGACCAACGACTTATTCATTGCAAATACCTTTTTTCAACAACACAAATGGCAGCTATACCCATGGACATCACCAGACGGAATACACAGGAATCAGATTGACTACATCTGTGGCAAGAGGTGATGGAAAAACTCAGTATCTTTAGCCAAAACAAGGCCAGGAGCTGATTGTGGAACAGACCATCAACTGGTCATATTCCCTGGAGAAGGATGTCATGTTTAGTAAGGTGGACGGTCGATGAAGGAGGAGAAGGCCCTCGATGAGATGGATGGACACAGTGGATGCAGCAATTGTCTCAAGTATAGCAAGGATCATGGAGCTGGCATGGGACCGTGTTTTGTTCTGCTGTGCATAGGGTCGCTATGAGTCAGAAGCAACTCTACAGCACCTTACAACAACAACAAATTGGTAAGGAAGAAGTAAAACTATCCCTATTTGCAGATGATATGATCCTACACCTAGAATCACAATTAAAATAAAATTAAAAAAAGTATCAGTGGTTCAAACCCACCAGCCACTCCATGGAAGAAAGATGAGGCAGTCTGCTTCTGTAAAGAATTACAGTCTTGGAAATCCAATGCGGGTTGCTGTGGGTCAGAATTGACTCGATGGCAGTGAGTTTGCTTCTTTAGGCTTCTGGCTTTGGGGTTACAGCAGAAATTGAGGCAACAAGAACTGTCTAACATCCAATAGCAATAGAAAGTGTTCAATAAACATTAGTCCTTATCGTGTGGATGATGTTGTTGCCACTCCTGCTCCTCCTGCCATTGCCCGTAGGAGGTCTGAGCTCCTGGGCCCTGGACATGTGCCCAGAGAAGCTGGGAGTGCTGGCCAGGACTGGAGCATCGTGTGGTAGGGTGC
>NW_006921714.1:3753380-3754643 GCF_000298275.1 Orycteropus afer afer | reverse complement strand
CAAACACTCACAACACAAAAGCACGGCTCTAAAGTAGAGCAAGTGCTGTGGGTGGGAAAATGGAGGGGCACTGAGAACTTCACATAATGCAGTGGTTCGATCTTTGCAGGCAGACACTCCGGTATCACGTTCTAGTTTTATGTCCTTGTGCAGTGTGCTTAACCTACTTGCAGGGTTATGAAAATGAAATAAGATACTTATTAAAAGTTTTAGCAAAAAGTGTGGCATCATCATCATCACTTTGGACAAAGCCACCCAGACCACAGATGACCAGTGGCTCTCAGGGCGCCTGTTTCATTGACGCCCTGAATGTGCTCTGAAAGCCAGAAGAAGGGTCGGGAGGTGGCTCCCTTGGCAGGCATTTAGCACCCCGTGTGCTTGTGGGCAGGCTGTTCTCAGGACTGCAGATCTGACCCTGGTGGAGGTTGGACTTGATGACCTCCAAGTTTACTTCTAAGTGGAAGCAGTGTCTAGGATTTTCTCTGGAGATGTTTACCAGGAAAGTCCAAAGGAACAACATGGAAGTTCCCCCTCCGAAACCTTGGGCTCTTTGGGTCTCTCTCCTGAGGGCTCCCCACAGTTCAGGGCCCTCAGCCTTGGCCTTTGCTCATGCAAACAGTAAAAGCTGGCAAGATATTTGTATATGCAAATGCCGTGGGCATTTCCTCGTGTGTCTGTTCTCTGAGGGCCTGGCCCAGGGCTCTGAGGTTTTGTGCGGGCTGACAAGGAAGTTTGAGCCATCCTCAGTGTGAAGAAGTGCCAGTGACGCAGATGCTGATGGAAACAGAAGGGGATGATGCCAAGAGGAAGTTATGTGGCTGTTGGATCCTGATAGCCCAGCAGGCAGGGAAGGTCCCTGCCCCCTCGCTGACACCTGTCAGCCCCACCCTTGTCATACTCATGGTAACTCTTGGGGATGTTCAGCCTTTTATGAGGACCCCTCTCTGTATGGAGACAGGACCTAAGGGCAGATTAACCAGTTAGCATAGTATGCACTGGCTTACAGAAAGCAAGGTATGCATGGACTTAATCGTGCTTACTTCCTTTTGATGTAGTGAAACCCATGTGAAATGATGCACTCCAGATTAGTAAATAAGCACAATTAAGCCCGTGTGTACCTTGCTTCTTGAGTAGTCCATGACAGACAGGTAACACACCTGGTGGGACTGTAAACAAGCCAAGTTCCTTGATTTCATAGACCTTTTCCTTTCAGCTTCTTGCTAAGCACTGGGCTTTGCAGCTCTGAGAAGTAGTTGCCCAACC
>NW_006921714.1:3737434-3747210 GCF_000298275.1 Orycteropus afer afer | reverse complement strand
TGTGGAGCAGTTCTACTCTGTCTTACCGGGTCCCTCTCAGTCGGAATAGACTTGATGGCAGTGGGTAGGTGCTTTGGATGCTGCTTATCTGGGAACAGACCATCATCTGTTGAACCATTGGATCTGGTCCAGCCATCATTTTGGAGATGAGGAGAATAAGATCCAGAGAGGTGAAGTGATGGCCGTAAGTCTCACAGTTAGTTCATTCAGTTGTCCATTTATTCATTCAAGATACATTTACTGAACACTGACTGTGTGCCAGTCATTCTGCTGGATTCTGGGGGGATGTAGTCATGAAAGCCTGGCCTCAATTCCTGCTTATGGAGCTTACAGTCCAATCTGGACTCAGATGGCCGATGTGGAGCAAGTGGACAGTGAAGACAATTAAATGGTAGTGACCACTTTGTGTTCTATGCAGAGAAGAAGGTGCAAAGGCAGAGGGTCACAGGGGCCCAGCTTAGACGGGAAGAGGCCTGTCTGAGGGGAGACCTGCAGAGTTAGCAGGAAGGGCCAGGTGGAATGTGGACAAATTGGGGGACAGTAGGTTGACTGCAATGTGGTGGGTAAGGCTGAGAGCACCCGAGAGAGGCTGCAGAGGCGGCTGTGGCCAGACCACAAAGGACTTGTACTTTGGCGATTGTCTCCAATGGACAGATGGACAGCCATCTGGTTTCCTCACTGCCGTTGCTCCCCAAGGAGCTCTGGCGGCATAGTTCCTAAGGCATTTCACTGCTAACCAGTCAAACCCACCAGCCACTCCTCAGAAGGAAGGTTGGGCAATCTGCTTCTGTAGAGATACCACCTTGGAAATCCAAGGAGGGGTTGCTATGAGTCAGGTCCAACTCAACAGCAGTGAGGTTGGTTTGGTTTTTTGGTTGCTCTCCAAGCCCCAGCCCCCCACCTGGCTTAAGTCAGGCCTTTTCTAACTCACTGTTCTGTTCTGTCCACAGCAAACCGGCCCCATCAGTGCCACCCTGGTGATGACCCGCCCCATCAAAGGGCCTCGGGACATCCAGCTAGACTTGGAAATGATCACCGTCAACACCGTCATCAACTTCAGAGGCAGCTCTGTGATCCGACTGCGAGTATACGTGTCGCAGTATCCTTTCTGAGCCCGAGTGGGAACCCTGGGCACTACCCCTCACCAGCACCAAGGGACAGGAGAAGAGAAGACACGAGTGAGAGAACAAGAGCGAGACAGGCCTTATGCCTTTCCTACTGACGGTTTCCCTGAGCGTCGGCCCCCTGGCCTGACTCCACCTGTATTGTTGTAGACTGTCACTCTGAAGGACAGACTGCCCCCAGTTCCTACGACGCAGTTATCGAAAAGCATTATCATTGGCCCCTGATGGGAGATCGTTGGTGATTTTTGAAGGCCTCTAGTTTATTATCATTTTTGTTTTCAAAGAAAATGGATGAAGTTTGCTGGGGTGTGAGTCTATGTTCAAAGACTGTGAACAGCTTCCGCTCACCTCCCCCACTCCTCTTTCTAGCTGCGTTGCTGCTTTGCCAAGGCCCAGAGAGCCCACCGGGAGCGCTGGCCATAGCTCGTTTGCTTCTTGCGTGTATGGGGAAGGCTGTGGAAACAAACCATAGCAGGATCTAAGGGTTTTTAAAGAGTCTATTTCAAAACCATGTCTGGTATTTTCAGCTATAAAAGAAGTTTTAGTTGTCCTTAAATTTGTATAACTGTTTAATCCTTTCTTGTTCAATTGAGCTTTTTTTTTTTTTTTCTTTTTCAAATAAGGAATAGAATGCCTTCAAAAGACCTTCAGACACGCTATGTTCTGTCTTCCCAGACCCAGAGTCCTCTTCATTTTGGTCCAGTGTTTTCTCTGAGGACCCCTTAACCAGGCTTCCTTCAGCATTTTTACCCAACTGGGTTGGAAGGCAGAGGTGTCCAAATGATTAAATATTTGAAGAGATTCTATGTTTGTTTCATTTGGACTTTGTAGATGACTCACCATCTGGGGCTGGATTATCACTGTTGACTCAGGCAAATTGATGTCAACAAGGGACAGGGTGGCAGAGAAGTTAGAAGGAGTGTCTACCTTGAGTCCCATTTCATTCCATTTCAAAACAACTAATTGTCCCTCCAGTGAGTGGATGATTGCCGGCCACTCTCCCAGAACTTGAGCAATGCACTCAAGTTACTTTAGCCCAGTGGTCCTCAACCCTTTCCTAAAGGCGGGGCTTTTAAGCAAAAACGGATTCCCTGGACTTCACCTCCAGCGACTCTAAGTTGGTCTGGGATAGGGCCCTGGCATTGGGATTTTTAAAAACTGTAATGAGCAGTCAGAGTTGAGAACTCATTGTTATAAACCCTTTAAAGAGAGGGGATCAATGTGGTCCATCCCTGAGCATCTTGCCCCTCATTATCTTTTCAGTTAATTGGAGGGTTCACCATCCTTTTCCTCTTCAAGGATACTAGATTTCCTTCAAGTCTTAAAATCCCACTCAAGGGCAATGAGAGCCAACAGTGCAAGTTACACTTTTTGGGGTGGTGAGCTGCTCCAAGAATCAGCCTGAGACCTTAGAAGGAGAGCATGAACAGGTGGCTTTCCCTGATGGATGAGGTGGAATCTACTGGATCTGTACATGCTCCCCTCCTACCTATTGGGGCTGTACTTATTAAAGACTTACATTGGGTGATGCAGACAGTTATGGTGCTGGGCTGCTAGCCATAAAGGCTAGAGGTTTGAGTCTTGAGGTGCTACGGAAGAAGCATGGCAATCTACTTCTGAAAAGTCAAGCATTGAAAACTCCGAAACACACAGTTCTACTCTGATGCTTATGTGGTCACCATGAGTTGGAGCCAACTTGACAGTAACTTGTTGGTTGGTTATGTGCCCAGCACTGTGCCCTGGACTCCCAGGATTAGTGGGGGTTTTATAGATCCTTAAGATGTAAGTCATCCTGTGGGGAAATAGCGTGGTGAACCCCATCCCCACCCCCATGCCTGCCTTCCTCCCCCAGGGAGCCATTCTTACACCACACACCTAATCTTGCTGGTGACTGTGGTTATTTTATTTTATTTTTTCTCTTACTACAACTATGCACAGGAGCTCTGGTGGCATAGTGCCTAAGGCACTTGACTGCTAACCAGAAGGTTGGTGGTTCAAACCCACCAGCCACTCCTCAGAAGGAAGGTTGGGCAATCTACTTCTGTAGTGATACCGCCTTGGAAACCCAAGGAGGTTTCGACTCAATGACAGTGAGTGAGTAGGATTCGACTCAATGACAGTGAGTGAGTGTGAGTGGCAACTAAGCACATCCAAATTGCTTCTAGTTTTGCTCCATGGCCAAGTGCAAGTAATGGTAATGATGACATCCATAGCAAATGGCTCAGATGCTCAGTTTCATAAGCTCAGAAGAGACAGGACCATTTCCCAGAGCTTGGCAGCATGTGGGCCCAGCTCACTCTTCTTAGAGTAAAAACCAGAAGGTCGCCCCGAGCCTGGGGCTCCCCTTGTATGGGGAGACCGAGGTTTTAGGGCTGGGTGTGGAGTCAGAAATGCTGACGGTTTATGTGGGCTCTGCACCAGGCAGCTCCCGGTCCCGACTCCCTGGCCTCACTCAGCATCAGGGTCAGGTTTCCTTTAACTTCTGAGAAAGAAGGAAGGGAAGCTTTGTCTTGGTGATTTGAAGACCCGCTGGTTTCAGAGGTGCCACTTTTGGAACGAAACCCAAGTCTCTAGGGCTTGGGTTTTATTTGTTCATGTCAAAATGTGGCTTCCTGCTTCTAAGAAAAAAGGCATGGAGAGCCTCATAAAAGCAGGCTTCACGGGTTTCTTGGACCTCAGATGGCTCTTTCAAAACATGCTTGATGAGTTCAGAGCAAATGAATCAGAAGCATGTGGGATCACTTTTCCTCAGAATACACTTGGGCTTAAAAATTAAGGGGAAAACAGCCCGGGGCAAAGTGTGTACTCTAAGGCCAAATCCAGAGCATTTGGGAAATCGCTCCAGAGGCTCCCAGAACCCAAAGAGCTGTCTGCTTCAGCCACCCCTTGGGAATCCTCGAATGTTCTCGTTTTCAGAAGGTTGGGGATAAGCTTGCTCTTTGAATCACAGCATTGTGCTCCACCGTGGAGTCTGATGGCCGTGGCTGTTCCCTTGGACCCTGAGAGAGCAGGGCTCTCCCTGCCTGCCCCTAGTCAGCCTGACCCCATCCAGGAGCCAGGCTGGGAGCTTGTCAGCTGAACCCTGCTCTGCACTGCTCCATGAGATTGTGAAGAATGAAGGGCACTGTGGTGGGAGGGGCCCAGGAGTAAGAGCTGAGACACCTGCAAACGCTCATCTAATCTGGATTCAACAGGAATGAAAACCTCCATTCAGTTCCCTCTAATTCTAAAGTTCTGTGATTCCTTGAAATGTATTTGGGGATGGCAGCCAGTATTTCCATTAAACTGCAGTTTTAGAGTTTTGCAGTGGTTTGCCAATCATAACACTTTCTAATTGGCACAAGATCCACCTACCTGTTGCCTCTTGGGCTTGGATAACATACTTTAAACTTTTTCTTAGGTTAACAGTCTTGGCTCTTAGGGTGTTCTTTTTCCAGATGGTGAAAACATTTAAGCAGGTTTGAGTGCTTCATTTTCAGAGGGTTCAATGTATTTCTTGTGGCCTTGGTATTGAATGTGCACAAATCGTTCATCCTGAGCCAAGAGGGTCACCTGGAGAGAGCTGATATGACAAAGGGGCAATTATTATTTCTACCCCTTTCACCAGAGGAAATCCTGTTTGTCAAAGGCCTTGGCCTTAAGGAAGGAACCTATTTTGGTTGATCCCCTACCCATGATACTTTGGTTGAGCCAGTTGCTGGATCCAGAGAGATGAACAAGATATACAGACTCCACAGATGGCATGTGTTACCCAAGGGTTTATGCGCCTATGAGGCAAAGCTGGAATACAATGTGATAGGTGCATTTTAGCAGCATGCACAAAATTATTTTGGTTAGTGCTTCTTTCTTATGTCAATTTTTATGGAACAAATTATATGTCATATCAAGCATTTGTAATGTATATAATTCAGTGGCATGAATTATGTTTATCATGTTGTCCAAACACCATCATTATCCATTTCCAAATTTTCCCATCACTCTTAATAGAAGCTCAGTGTTCCCTAAGGAGTGAATCCCCTTTTCTCCTCCCACCCATTCCCTCCTGGTAACCACTAAAAAACTTTTGTCTTGCCTATCCTAGATACATCATCTAGATGAGCTCATATTTGTCCCTTTGTGACTGACTGACTTCATGCAGCATAGTGTTTTCAAAATTCATCCTTGTTACAGCATCAAGACTTCATTTCTCTTTATGGCTGAGTAATATTCCATTGTATGTATGGACCACATTTTGTTTTTCCTTTCATCTGTTGATGGATATTGGTTAGGTTGTAATAATTATTAAGATATATCTATTATACAAAAAATTCTTATGAATACCCATAGACACATGCTTGAAATTTAGAATAAGATGCCTCTGTTTAGAATCATTAAATCTATTTAAAGGAAATGCAAAATCAGTGTTCGGTCAACATTTTCTTTCTTTTTGGCACAGCTTGTATGTACTTTGCAATGCAGTATTTTCTAGGGAAAAGACAAAATGAACATTCAGTAAGTTGGTTGATTATTTTGGAATTGGCCAAGGCTCATCAACAACAAACACATACACAGATTGTTCTTTGTGTTGATATTTCTGTTCTCAAGTTTCTTAATCCCTTTATTTAACAGATGGTTGCTATCTTTATTAGAATCCCAGAGCGGAACTGAAAGATTGTGTGTGTGTGTGTGTGTGTGTGTTAAATAACCAAGAGGCTTCAGGACAAAGGAATGCACAGAGGGAAGATTTATCACTTTGGTGGCTTTTGCTTGGATAACAGCCTCCAGTTAGATTCTTTGACCTGCTAATGGTTCCTAATAATGAGACTTAGCAAGCAGCCATCAATGAAATAAACCCTAATGGTGAGAAAATAGGTGTCCACACAGGAATGCTCTAGTAAATTGCCTTTGGTGGATGTCTTTTCATAGAGGGGAGTTACATGTTGACACTTTTTTCAGGAATTTGGGAAGTTCTTAAGCAATGTTGTGAAATGAAGGCAGGAGTATAGCTTACTTGTATGGATGAAAATGCCGACTCATTAGGATACCTATTTATGGATACTGGATACATTATTCATTAACACTGATTTAGGCCAGAGAGTCCTTGGAGAGCTTGATTCTATTTAAAAGTGGTTCTCATCTGGGGAGAATTCTTTTGGTTTCAACCTAGTCTTTTTTCTAATTCTTACTTTCCAATATGCTCCTCAGAATGTATTTAGTGTTGCAAAACTACCTTGTCTTACAAGACAACTGTTGTTGCTGTTATGTGCCCTCAAGTCAGACCTGACTCCTACAGACTCCTCCTTGGGTTTCCGAGGCTGTATCACTACGGAAGTAGATTAGCCAACCTTCCTTCTGAGGAATAGCTGGTGGGTTTGAAGCACCAGTCTTCTGTTAGCAGTCAAGTGCCTTAGGCACTATGCTACCAGAGCTCCCTACTGTAATCTAAAATAGATCCCTTAGGTTCTGCTGGAGCAAGTGGTGGGTCAGTGGTAGAAGTCTCACCTTCCATGTGGAGACCCCCAGATTCAAGCTATCACCTGTCTATCATTGGAAGCTTCCATATTGCTGTGATGCTTTACAGGACTGAGATGGACCAGCAAGAAGGGCCAATGAAAAATCCAAAACTCAGCCACTGACCACCTGGTTGAGTACAGTTCTTCTCTGACATGTATGAAATCGCCATGGGTGAGAGCCAACTCAACAGCAACGGGTACGTTCTCTTGAGTTTTCCTGTACAAATTTATCCCTAAAGAGCTCGGGTTGCTGAAATAACTGTGAATGTTCTTCATTCCCTGTACTTTAAAAATTTTTATTATAAAAGTCATCATTATAACCAAGCTGTGATATTTGCAAATAGCTTGGCCCTTTACAGTGATCCTGTAGTCTTATTATTATTATTTTAAACCAGCTCCACATTTAAAAAGACTCTATGGAGATTTTCCACAAAAACCTGGCATTCCTACACAGTATCTAGCCAGTCTTTCTGAGAAGCAGCCCTATGGGCCTATAACATTTCAATATTTTTATGTCCAAATACATTAGTGAATTCACAATCTATTTCTTTTGGTAGAACCATGGTTATAGTCAAGGGGATACTTTCAGCTCAGAATTTATGCATATTTGGAAGAGTTAGATCCCCTGACTTCCTGGTTTGAGGTTTGTTTTTTCCTGTTGGAACTTTGGAATTTATTATCTTTTTGGACATTCTGTACCACTTTATTTTTTTCAGTCCCTGGTTGGTGCACATGGTTTGTGCTAGACAATTAACCAAGAGGTTGGTGGTTTTAAGCTACCCAGTGACCCCTGGAAGAACGGCCTTGTGATGTGTGTCTGCAAAGATTACTGCTAAAGAAATCCTATGGAACATAGTTCTACCCTGTAACACATGGGGTGGCCATGAATTGGAATTGACTGGATGACAATAGGTACCACTTCAAAAAAAAAAAACAAAAAACTCTGGTGCCATCATTTTTCATCATAAAACTAGGTTGTGAAGTGCTTCCAGGCAAACTGCGAGGCACCAAAAGGGGGCAACTGCCTCATCCAGAGCAAGTGCAGGGATGGGCCTGTGCCAGGAGGTGGCCCTGGGAGTAGAGGAGTCGCTCCTTCCAGGAACTGCTGAACCACAGCAACCCTGCTCTTCCATTCACTCCCTCAAGCTGTGTGCTTCCCTCTTGGAAACTCTTGAGGCTGTTCTTGTTCTTAACCTCTACCCGATTCCACTCAGCCTCATTTGACTCAAGTGTTGGTTCTTCAGTGACCTGCCCAGGGTTGGGGTGGGAAAGAAGAGGAAGGGGTGGTAAGGATGGGGCCAGTTCTCTTAATCTTCCTCTGGAGGTTAAACTCCATGTCCCTGTCCCCATTTCTGAGTGCGGACACTGGCCTGGGAGCTCCTTCTCCCTCTTTCTCTCCCTCCTCTCATCCCTCCCCTTTCCCATCTTCTCCCTTTCACTTCTTGCCTTCTTGGTACTCCCTCCTGTCCCCCTTCCCTCCAGCCATCCCAAAGTTGGAGGGAGGGAGGTGACGAGGGAGAGGTTCTGTCTAATGAGAGCAAAGCTGTGTCTGAGGGACACAGTTTGAAGCTATTTATGCATTTTTACCTCTTCTGCCTCCAACTGTGTAGTACCTAAGGCACTTGACTGCTAACCAGAAGGTTGGCAGTTCAAACCCACCAGCCACTCCTTCAAAGGAAGATTGGGCAATCTACTTCTGTAGAGATACTGCCTCAGAAACCCAAGGAGGGGTTGCTATGAGTCTGGACAAATCGATGGCAGTGAGTTTGGTCTTTTTTGTTGTTGTTGTTTGCCTCCAACTTGTCATCCAAGCTCACAGAACCTCTCCCTCCATCTCCAGAACACCCCTTCCTGAACAAACCCATGGCTTCCTTCTTCTTGTTCTTTGCTCCTTGCTCTAAACAGAAGGTTCTTTATCTGATGGCTGGAACATGTGTCTGCCTGGGCCTGTTCTTTCTGAGGACTCCTTCTCAGGGGTCCTTCCATTCTTAGAATCAGCTTCTGCCATTTAAACACCCCTTGTCCAAGAGCCAGGCTACCCCCACTCATTCCCAGAAATGCACTTTTGAAAATATGTTCAGCAGCTCTCCACAGTGCCCATATTCTTCATATATTCTAAGCAGAGAGGCTGGAAAAACCGGAATCTCTTTAAATATAGGACAATGCCCAGCCCAGATCTCTTTGCCAATAACAAATAGCTCTTTGCTTCCTTTGTAAAACTTATGCTAGCACTCTTCACAGATTCATGGGCTCCAGAACTATTCACTCAAAATACTCCCAAATAGCGCTGATACAAAGGGGCTCTGGTGGTGTAGTGGTTAAGGCATTTGGCTGCTAACCAAAAGGTCGGTGGTGTGAACCCACCAGAGCCACTCAGTGGAAGAAAGATGGGGCAGTCTGCTTCTGTAAAGATTTACAGCCTTGGAAACCCATTGGGGTCGCTATGAGTCAGAATTGGCTCATTGGCAGTGAATTGGGTTTTTGGTTTGAGTGCTGATACAAATCACAGATAGATAGGTAATAGCCATCAAGTCAGCTCCGACTCATGTGACCTTATTGATAGACAGACAGAATAAAAGGTTGCCCAGTCCTGCATCATCCTCATGATGTTCAAGTCCATCATTGCTGCCCTCATGTCACTGCATCTCACCAAGGGTCCCTCTAACCCTTACCCAGAGCCAAGCTAGCCAATACCTCAGTAGCAGAGTTTTTGGTAATGGGGGAAGATGAGTTTCCTTTTAAACTTCTTTTAACTATTTCTTTTTTTCTCTCCTTTTTTGGTTGAAGTACAATTTGCATATAATAAAATGCAGAGGGCTTAATTACACAGTAAGATACGCTTGAACAAATAAAACCAACTGAATTTGAGATGACTGTAAGACATCTGGGAGTCCCTGGGTGGTACAGTTAATGTGCTCAGCTGCTAACAGGGTTGACAGTTTGAGTCCAACCAGTGGAAAAAGGGCCTGGCAATCTACCTTCAAAAAATCAGCCATTGCAAACCCCATAGAGCATAGTGCCACCTGATGCTTTGGGGTCACCATGAGTGTGGAGTGACTCGAGGGCAACTGGTTAGGGGCAAGACATCCAGGTGGAGGTATTCCAAAGATGGTCCGCATACGCTGTGAAGGAATGAGTTGGATGCTGGAGACTGAGATCT
>NW_006921714.1:3716361-3737119 GCF_000298275.1 Orycteropus afer afer | reverse complement strand
GGGCAGTTCTACTCTGTCCTATAGGGTCACTGTGAGTTGGAATTGACTCCATGGCAGTGAGTCTGGATACTTCGATATCTCATCTCTCACCATCATTAGAACGTTTTCTTCTTCCGTTGGCAATCTTCTGCTTTTGTTTTGCCTGGGCTGGGGGTTCCTTTTGTTGCTGTTTGTTTCAGATATGGAAAGGGTTAGAAAATGTTAAGGAGAGTGTAAAGGTCAGGGAGATGGGAGAGTCACAGAGTCTCTGACTTATTAATTGGAAGTATTTGTGGAAGATCCACTCGTGGATCGAAATGACCAAATCTTCTCATAAAAGCAGTGCTTCTTCATTCACTCAGCAATCAGTCAATTGTTTACTGACAGAGTGACTGAGTGACAGGGTCTGTGATGGTTAATGTTATGGACCAACTTGGCTAGGCCCTGATTCCCAATCTTGTGTGGTTGTCCTCCATTTTGTGATATTATGTAATTATCCTCCATTTTCTGTGTTGTAAACCCTAACCTCTATATGTTAATGTGGTTACTCAAGTCACTCCTTCACTCAAGCTACACCCTTACTCTGATGTAAGGGGAGCTTCCTTGGGGTGTAACCTGCATCCAATACCTATGGATGCTCTGGGTCCTGCATCCAGCTCGTCATCGTTTGACCTCTGGTCCTTGGCACTCATAGCCTGTTAGCTCATCTGCTAATACTGGGATTCACTAGTTTCCGCAGCCCCATGAGTCAACAATCTGTCATCTAACCTGCCAAGTGTGGGTTTATCAGCCCCTGCAACCATGTGAGTAAGGAGAAGCCTCCAGCCTGATACCTGGCCCACAGATTTGGGACTTGGTAGCCTCTCTAATGACATGATGCATTTTCTTGAGATAAATCTATCTATTTCTCCATCCATCCATCCATCCATCCATCTATCTACACATTCTCTCTCTCCCTCTCTCTCTCTCTGTGTCTCTCTCTCTCTCCACTGATTTTGCTTCTCTGGAGAACCCAGGCTAAGATAGGGTCTTCACCCCAGCGATTATTACCACTACATACAACACATGAGGACAGAACTCTTAGGTAAACAGAAGTGACTTGTGTCCTAATATGAAAACTGAAAGCTGCATTAACCACTCATGGAATGCTATCTTTCAGCTTCCTGAAGCAGCAAGGTCATTTTCTAATTAACCCAGTAGGCAAATAAATGTTCTTGGTTGGAGGTTAACATTCATTTTCTCCCAAAGTATACTGCATTTAATTAAATGTACAGGAAAATGTGGGTTGGGTGGAGGAGTTATGGTGATGTGGTGGGAAGAGCCTTAGCTTAGAAGTCTAGACAATTTTGGTTCTTCTTGCAGCTTTCTCTGCTGAGTGACCTCGGACCTCTCAAGCTTTTGGTCTCTCTGAGTCTCAGATCCTTCCTTTGTAGCCTGCAGGAAATTTTAACCCTGAATCCTGTATTCATTGAACTCCTCAGCAAATATTTCCAAGCATCTCCTCCATTCTAAGCACTGACCTGGTTAAGTATCCCAACTTGAACAGTTCTTTGCTCTGGTTCCTGGCCAGATTGTTATCACTCTCAATTCAAAAGCATGCCTGCATCCTGCATGCCAGAAGATAGGAAAGTGGGCTATGCACCACCCAGGCTCTTTCCAGGAATTTTGCTCTGGTTCAGACGACTAGGTGTCATTGTGCCGTGTCTGGTGAAGTGGAAGGAAAACTGGGATTGGAGTTGAATAGACCTGGCCTTGAGTCCCGACTCTGCCACTTACTAGCTTGTGACTTGGAGCACGTTGTTGAGTTTCTCTGGGCCTCATTTTCCTCATCTGTCAAACGGGGCTAAATGTACCTCCTCAAGTTGTTTATCAAGAGATAAGACGAATGTGGAAATACTTTGGCATTTTCTTCCCTGTTACACTAGCAAGCCGCAGTTGCCCTCACGCCTTTCTTCACCTCACACATTCCATACCCAGGTCCCTCACTGGAGCTACACCTCAGTTTTCAAACTGTTCCTGGAACCTGGAGGCCACAAGTGGCCCCTCTTCCATCAGTGCACCCTCAGCTCTCGCCTTCTCACTTGATTTCCTTCTTTCATCTTATTTCAGGGAGACTTGAAAGCTGGCCCGTTTTGTCTCCACTTTCTAGAAACTGGGCAGTTGGTTGCTAGCAGCACTGCACTCTTCCAGTCCTCCATGGATGTACCAGGGAGGGGGTTTGCGCATTTGCTTTTAATTATTTAAGTTCTTTAAAGACACAGAGATGTTGTTTGCAACATCATGACCAGGGCAAAAATGTATCAACCAAGACAATCAATCAAAATGACAAGTTTCTTTTGGAGGCTATTTTCATAGGACACAGCAACAATTTCTCATGTGTTTGGAATCTTCCAATATCCTGCTGGGCAAATAACATTTCCAAGGCTAGATTTATATGAAGAGAGCATGTAACAATTGATATCAGTGATTAAATGCCCAAATGTCTAGTTTTTCACAGAGAAACAAAAATGGATATTATTGTGAATGCTTTCAACATGGTATCAGATCAGATTCTTTTAAAGAGTTGTGATGGAGCGTGGGGACTCTTTGCAGTGACAGGGACAAGAAGACAACTGCCTTATCTACTTCTGAGACTCCTTTCTTTAAAATCTTATTTTTAATTGACTTTCTTTTTAGAGCAGTTGTAGGTTTACAAAAAAATGATGCCGAAAAGACAGAAAGTTTCCATATAAACAAACCCAAACCGGCTGTTGCTGAGTCTCCTCCGACTCATGGTGACCCCATGGATTTCAGGGCAGAACTGTGCTCCCTAGTTTCAGTGGCTTATTTTTTTTTTTTTGGAACTAGATCGCAAAGTCTTTCTTCCAACCTGCCTCTAGTTGGACTCAAACCTCCAACCTTCTGGTTAACAGCCGAGCACATTAACCGTAGGCACCACCCAGGAATTCTTCCACGTAACCAGGGTTGGGGATTTAACTCCAAAGATTACAGAATCATAGCCATGACAGGATCTAGAAGTTATGCCATGGGGTTCAATGAGGAATCTGAGAGTGGATGTTCGTCCTGGTCTCTGTTTCTCCTAAACCACAGAATCTTTCTAAGTTATTTTTATTGATTGTACCTTAAATGATCGGAAAGGTATTTGTTGAATCCACAGGGCTCCCCTTGCCCTTTTGTACTGAAGGGTATTCACTAATTTAGACCACTCCAGTGATCTTTCACAGGAATTCAACGAGGCAAACTCCGGCACCATGAGGGATCATAGAAACCACAATGAAGTCAGAAGTATGTGGCAATTCAAATTAGAATTTGGAGCAGGGCTTCAAACTAGTTCATTCTGGTTTGACCCCCTGCTGAGAATTTGCCTTTCCACATACAGAATCAGAATCTACATTTTAACAAGATCTCTAGGTGATTGTTATGGAAGCATAAGAATGCCTACACACCAGTTCAAAGCCCTGGTTTAGACAGGCTACACATCATTGGAAAAGGACAGAAAGCCTTCAGAGGTGGGTCTGGTGGGGGGAGGTGGGAGAGGGGTGTGGTGCTGTCTCTGCAGAGTCTGAAGAACTGTGATGCAGAGAGAGAAACAGGAAAAGGTGCCCACAGGTGCTCGGATCCTTGGCTGGACTTGATTGGAGCCATGAGCAGTGTGGCCAGCTCTGATGACAGTGGTGACAGCTGGTGGTGGACCCACCACGCACATGTCCGTGTCCTCTCTCTGCCTTTTGTTCTTTCCCCAAATGTATCTTGAGCACTTTTTGGATCCCAAGTTGTGTTCCAGATCCTTCTCCCTGACCCCGAAGGGCATGTGCTTTCTTTCCCTTGGTCTCTCTTCAAAAATCCATCCTCTTTCTTACTCATTTCTCCTTGTTTTTTCCTGTTGCCCTTCTTTCTCTCCCATGTGTCTGTTTTTCCTCTCTCCCACACGTGTTGTCTTTCATTTGTAACCCAGAGGGTTGTGGTCTCCTGGCCTATGAGACCCAGATGATATGACCTTGAGCTGCTCATTCCATGCCCTGTGGAATCCCAAAGCCCTTACAGATTTCAGAAAATTCCCATGGGGGTGAAGGGGGCTTTTATTTGCATCATTGCCACTGACCCGAACCACCATGGCCTCTGTTTTAGTGTGATTGTGAGCTATGTAGGCTTTAGCCTGAAAAAGTTCTGCTTAATATAGATTAGTCATCTTTGTGTTAGAACTACAACTCCAGATATTTAAACCTGATTCCATTAGACCAAAAAAATAAAAACACAAACTCACTGCTATTGAGTCGATTCTGACTCATAGTGACTCCCCTTCGGTTTCCAAGGGGTAAATCTTTACAGAAGTAGATTGCCCTGTATTCCTTTCATGGAGTGGCTGGTGGGTTTGAACCTCAATCTTCTGGTTAGCAGTCAAATACCTTAGGCACTGCGCTACCAGAGCTCCTCCATTTAGACACCACGTGAGGTATTAATAGCAGATTTCTAATCTGATTTGAAAGTAATTTTATTATTTGGGTTGAAGAAGTCTGTATTTTGACTCTCGATTCAGAGAAATATTCTTACTAAGTTACATGAATATTTTGAAACTCAGTCCTTACTCTTTTTTTTTTATTATTATTCATTAAAAGTTTGCACAAACAATGCATCCCACAGGAGAAACTTATGCCAGATCCCAGATGTTTAACACGTTTGCTTCAGATATTAGAGTTCATGGCCCCTTGTGTTTGTCAAACCAAAAAATGTTCAACCATAGAACAATTACTTTTAACCAGTAGGAGTGCTGCAAGATCAGGCTGAATTCTGGGCAATATCACCAAACTTTTTGATCACAGATGTGTGTGTGTGTGTGTTATTCAAACAAAAAAATCCAAGCGGAGGGTTTAAGGAGGGGCATAGGAGAGTATGAACTCTTTAGTTTTGACCCAATTTTAGTTCAAATTCAGCTGACCGACCCAGAAATGTTCAAAACGTTCCTTTCCTAATCCTGACTTTGACTTTCTAGTTTATAATCACTCACCTGAGCCTGACATTCAATCAACCAACCATTTATTGAGGATCCCTGGGCTGGGGTGGCCATAATAATAAGAGTGGGCATCTACTAGCACCTGTGTATCAATCATTATGCTGTTTTCTTTACATGAATCTTATCACTTAACCCTCACGCCCATGCCACCTTGGTCCCCAGCCACTCTTCTCTCTCGCCTCAGTTATGTTAGCATCTGCTAACTGGTCTCTCTGCTTCCCTGTTTGTTCCCTCTGCACCCCTGCAGTCCATTTTCAACCCAATAGCTGTTGTGAACCAATGAACGTTAAATCAGTTCATAACTTCCCTTTACCCCAAACCCTCCAATGGCTTCTCAATCTATTTAGAGTAAAAGTTAATGTGTTAACAGTGGTCCTTGCCGTTTTTACCCCACCCTCTACCCCTGTGCTCCTATGCCTTGGACTTCAACCCTTCTCCCTCTCTTTCTCTTGTCCCAGTCTCTCTGGTCCTCTCACTGTTCCTCAAACATGCCAGGCAGGTTTCTCTTGTTTGATTTACTGGTAAAGAAAAGGTTAAAGCACTCATATTACATGAGCTCTATTCAGGCAGGAAAGTGTGAGATAGTTTACTTTAAACAATAACAAACTAATATTCCACAGATAGAGGGAAAAGAAAATTAAAACCTGTGATAACTCATTTGTTCAACAATGTTTGTTACAGGAAATTCAGCTAGAGACAGATGGTGTGGCAAAACAGTTTATCCCAACAAAACATGTTGAAATGTAATTTTCAACTATTATACAGTGTTGAAGGTTATAATCATCACATTGTGAGGATCTAATCAAAGACCTGGAGATCTGCTTCTGTAAAGATTACAGCCAAGAAAACCGTATGGGGCAGTTCCACTTTGTCATATGGGGTTCCTGTGAGTTGGATCAACTTGACGGCACCACCACCATCACCAACAAAAAGCACAACCAGTTGCTGTTGAGTGGATTCCGTCTTCTGGTGACCCTTTGTGTTTCAGAGTCGAACTGTGCTCCGTAGGATTTTCATGGCTGTGACCTTTTGGAAGCCAGTCACCAGGCCTTTCTTCCAAGGCACCCATGGGTTTGAATTGCCAACTGTTCAGTTAGTAACCCAGTGCTTAACCATTTGTGCCATCCAAGGACTCCTATGTGGACCTCGTATCTGTGATTAACTTGCTGAACCACTGAATGAACAATGATAACAGAAAACTAAGGCTATCCTGAATACTTGGAACATGAATAATTTTGGAAAATGTGTTCCCAATAATCGAGAGTCTATTCTTTGAAGCTCTAAACCTTTAAAATAATATTAGTTGTTGGGATTGATATTAAAAATAAAGCATTACGAACTTTCCTGCCTTAATATGTAGACTATACTATGTGCAAAGTTTTTCTGGATGATGATTCAAGATGGTCATTATAAACACCAGTAGCTACGTTGTTACATTACAATAGTGTGTGGGGATATGTTTGCATAGATACATGGCCCCAGGCTAGAAGCCCCTTACTGCTGTGTTTCCTGAGTCCTTGTCTCGGTCTCTAGTGCTGCTGTAACAGAAACACCACAGTGGATGGCCTTCACAAACAGGAATTCAGAATGCCACCTCTAGGGGCTGGGTGAAGGCCCCATGACCCTGGGCTTCGGCGCTGCCTTTTATTCCAGGCCCACTGGGGCTAGAGGCTTGTATACTAACATCATGGGAAAAGCAGAGGGGCAGCTTAACTCAGGACTGGATGGAGCTAAGAAATCCAATGCCTTTGGAACCTCTGACACCATCTCTTATCTTTGCTTCTCTCAGTACATATACTTTGTTGTCTTTTATTCACACTGCCTTCTTCAGAGGGAACTCAGAAGAAAGTTACCAGAAGTTGACTAGCTCCTGCTTTGTTCATAGATAATGAAATGTTCATTCACCCCAAGACCACCTTAACCTGTCAGTGTAACTCTTTATACACACACTTCACTGTTGATATGTGGTCTTCATCGTATTAATTCACATTTAAATAATGCTTTAAAGTGTACAATCTACTTTCATGTTGTGCGGATTATGTTGTGTGTCAACTTGGCTGGGCCTGGTTGAGTGGCTGGGCAGCTGGTGGTAGTTATTTCCCATGATGAGACTGGCAATCAACTCCATTGTGGGGTCTACCACAAGCAGCTGAGTAGCTGCCTTTGGGATGTGGGCTGCTTCCTGTATATAAGGAGAAACTTTGGGAATGGTTTCTAACTTTATGGCACCTTGAACCCTGCATGTAGCCATGTCATTGTTCAGCAGCCTGCCATGCTCTGCCACCTTAGAACTTCCAGTGGTCTTGAATTAATGGCCTGCCATGTGATTTGGTAATATCGGGACTGTGCCTTGTTACTTGTCAACAGTAACAGCCAGCAGCTGTCTGAGTGAAGAAAAGCCTTTAGCTTCAGTGGGCCAGGAGCTGGAGGCAGAGCTGAAGCCCAAGGCTGAGGGGCTTTCACTCAGCCCCTAGAGCTTGGCATTTTGAACTTGGGCTTAAAGCCTCCAACTTGTTAGAGAATAAACTTCTGTTTGTTAAGGCCATTCCATTTGTAGTATATTCTTGTCAGAGCAGCACTAGGAATCAGAACACTTTTTTTTTTTTCTCCAATACTTCAAAATATATTCAGTATCTACACCCCATCCCAGGCCTTGTGGGAGACATAGGAAAGAAAGCAAAGATGAATAAGGCCCTGTCTCATCCCATTCCCTTATTGTGATTATCATAATGGCCCTGAGAGGTTGCAAAGGCAACGATTACTATTACCCCCATTTTACAGGTAATTTATTAAAGCTTGGGGAAGTGCTTGCACGATCACAAAGAAAGTATTGAAGCCAGAACTTGAGCTCAGGTTTTCTGCCCTACATCCTATGCTCTTGCCAACGTTCCAAACTATGGATAAACAGATACTAGACGGGAGCACAGAAAGCCAATGAAAATGTATGCAAATCACAATCAAATGAAAGTGCCAAAGACCCAGTTCCAAAGAATCTTATAGGGATCCAGGTTCTTTCAATACAAAGTCTCTTGTTTTCAACTGACCAAACCAAACATGTATTAGCTTAAGCAAGAGATGCTATTTATGGAATTATAACTGATGTAGCTCATGTAGCATCATTGGAAAAGGAGGGGTGCAGCTTAACTCAGGAACGAATGGAGCTAAGAAATCTAATGCCTTTGGAACCTCTGACACCATCTCTTATCTTTGCTTCTCTCAGCACATACACCTTATTCTCTTTTATTCACACTGCCTTCTTCAGAGAGAAATCAGAATAAAGTTACTAGAAGTTGACTAGTGGATTTATTTCTACTAAGCTGACCTTTGCCAGAGAACAGGCATACGAATGCAAAGGGTTGGTGAAGGTGTGACAGATGATAAAAATGGGAGATGCCAGGAAAGGGTGTAAGGAAAGGGCCCAGAGTCAGTGGGTTTGGAAATGGACTTTATCTCAATCTGTACAAAGCTAGACCTTGTATTTGCTTACTCAGGACAGCCTCAATCTTTTGTGAACCTTTTCCAAGTTATCACATGCCCTTGCTGGCCACAACCTGATGTTTTCCCATTATCTTGACCCTTTTTTCAAATGTCTTACATCAGTGAGGTGGCTTTCTCAACATTCATTCTACCCCTTTCTGCTTAAGGGGTAGGATGACTAGTCAAAATGTTCTCTTATCATCCCTACCAGTCAGTAACTGGATCAAGAATGAGCATGCATGTGACCCACTTCTAGACAAAGAGATATGAAGAGGGATTTGTTGGTGTGGTGGTTATGTTTGTGTGTCAACTTGGCTGGGCCTGGTTGAGTGGCTGGGCAGCTGGTGGTAGTTATTCCCCATGATGAGCCTGGCAATCAACTCCATGGTGGGATCTACTACAAGCAGCTGAGTAGCTGCCTTTGGGATGTGGTCTGCTTCCTGTATTTAAGGAGAGGCCTTGGAAATGGTCTCTAGCCTATGGTACGCTTGGACCCTGCATGTAGCCATGTCATTGTTCAGCAGTCTGCCATGCTCTGCTGACCTTGGGACTTACAATGAACTTGAATTAATGGCCTGCCATTAATTTGTGCTTTGGTAACATTGGGACTGTGCCTTTTCACTTGTCAACCTTGGGGGCTTCTCAGCCTCAGCAGCCAGCAGCTGTCTGAGTGAAGAAATGTTTCTAGCTCCAGTGGGCTGGGAGCAGGAGGCAGAGCTGGACTCCAAGGTTGAGGGGCTTTCATCCAGCCCCTAGAGCCTGGCACTTTGAACTTGGACTTAAAGCTTCCAAATTGTAAGAATAAACTCCTATTTGTTAAGGCCTTCCCATTTGTGGTATATTCCTGTCAGAGTGGCACTAGGTAACTAGAACAGTTGGCTTCTGGGCAAGTTTGTTTATCCAGAAGGATGTCTTCTGTCCTCTTCCCCTGAATTGAAGAAGGAAGGTCTGAGTGCTCCTGAAAGCCCTTCTACAATTGTGAAGAGAATTAGACCTAAGATGACGTTTATTGGTATGGAACAGAGCAAAGGGAAGGAAGACATCCAATGATAATATGGGTTAGTTGCTGAATCAACGACTCTAAAGCCTGATCTGCCTTTGGACTCCCTTATATGTTAGCCGCATCAGTTATCTATTGCTGTGTAACCAGCTTATTTCAAAACCTAGTGACATAAAACTATAACAATCATGAGTCTGCAATATGGACAGGGTTCAGTGGGGCAGGTGTCTGCTTCACAAGGTTTTGGCTGAGGTAGCTCAACTAGGGGCTGGAGGATCCACTTCCACAACGTTTCTTTCTTCTTTTTCCTTCACATAACTGGAGAGTTGGTGCTGACTCAGTTAGATTTGAGGGTGATGGGCCTTGGTTCCTTTCTATGTGGGTCCATCCATGTGGGCCTCTCCATAAACTACTTGGCCTTCTTCACAGTATGGTGGCTGAATTTCAGGAGCAGGCATCCAAGCAGAAATTGTTTCACTTTTTATGACCTGGTTTCACAAGTTATACAGCAGCATTTCCCTGTACTCTGTTGGTCAACCATCACTTATTTAGCCAAGATACATAGATCTCAACTTTTTTAGGGGGAGTGAAAATATATACAAGATCCCAACTTTCCATGAGAGGGTTTCAAAGAATTGCAAACATGATTCAAACCACCACACCAGCTAATATATTTCCTTATTTTTATGACCATTTGACTTAGGTTTTCTGTTATTCGTGGCTGAAAGCATCGTGATTGGTTCATTCAGAGTTCTCACAACTGTAGGCACCGGACATAAGAATTCTCGGTCACAAGGCCAATTTTAACATAGTTATCAGTATTTTGTTGTTTTAAAATAATACAAAGTTCCTGTATTTTTTTATTTATTGCAAATCAGAGCAGAACCAAATTTATAAGAGCATAAGACTCATTTATTCTAATGTGAGTAGACTTCTCTGGATGGGTGATAAAGGGATGGCATCAGACCAGATGCGGGAGCTGGTCAGTGGGAGCTTACTCTAGATTGACAGGTATTGCCCTTAATGTCTCTTTAGTAGGAGAGGTGGGACGGGCTTCAGAGTTTATCTGCCCAGGGACAAATTACTGTTCTCTACATCCTTTCCAGTTACGCCATGGAAATTAGATGTGTGATCGGGCATGTGATTATTTTCTTTCTAATTCTTATATTCTTTCTGTGGGCAAAGGCACTCCGGTGATGCAGTGGTTAAAACATTGGGCTGCTAACCAAACGTTTAGACCCCGCCAACTGCTCCACAGGACAAAGATGAGGCAGTCTGCTTTGGTCAAGATTTCCAGCATTGGGAACTTTTTTGGGGCAGTTCTGCTCTGTTCTATAGGGTTGGTATGAGTCGGAATTGACTCGTTGGCATGGGTATTGGTTTCTGTGGGCAAGAAAGAAAATAAAAAGTTATTATTCTCTCCATTGTCTTGTACACAATGAACACTAATAAAACAAATATGTTTAAGTGTCATTGTGCTTTTTGGTTTTTGATGTGCTTAGCACTCTTCTAGGCATTGCAGAAAAAAAAAAAAAGACAGTAAGATGTGGTTTTCTAGGCACCCAGAGAAAACAAACAGAAGGGAATTATAGAGCAGCAGGATGCCATTTAAAATTAAGTGCTAAACTAGGTGTTACTGCCTTACAAAGGAAAACCCCAAATCCTTTCCTTTTGAGTCTATTCCAACTCATAGCGACCCTACAGAATTGTCCCATAGGGTTTCCAAGACTAAATCTTTACAGAAGCAGATGGCTACATCTTTCTCCCACTTTTAAAGAGGAGGTAACAAGAGCAGAAGCATACAGTGGGTTTCCAGGCACCTTCCCAGAAGATGCAGCAGCAGACCACTCAATGCTCTCCTCCCGGCTACCATTGGTTAGACCAGGATGAACATCTGGCCCACAGGTGCCCAACCACAGACTGGCCAGCAACCTGTGCCTTGTGGGTGGGCATATTGTGCACCTCATGCCCTCACAGCTCCCCATAGCTCCTCCCCTCTCCCATTGGCCAGGGCAGAGACTCACCTCTACCCGATGGTGGGTGCTAGGGTCAGCTTGCCTGCACCTTGACTGCTTGCACCGCACTGGGTGGCAGGTAACACAAACCCTAGTGATGCCACTGCTTGGGCTGCCCCTTTTCTGCAGCACCAGCCCATCTGCCTCTGCCACCCCGGGGTCATTTCGGTGTCAAATCCAATGACAGTATCAGGGGATATGATCTGCAACCCCCTAGTGATGCCAAGAAGGAATGGACTGCAATGGCCAGAAAGGAGGTTTTCATCTCAGGAGAGGAGCTGAAAGAAATTCAAAGGGGGATTTGAAAGGAGCCATGCTCTGCAGCTGCTGGAGTGGCAGAACCTGCCCACAGGCCTTCCATTCTTAACTTGGTAACTCAGTGTCCTGGCAGCGCCAGGCATGACTCATTTCAACCCAGTACCGTTGCTGTGTGGGCCCAACCCAGGATGCCTACACTCCTGGGTTTTCTTATTTCTTTGACCAGCCTATATGTTATTTCTAAGTGAAGCTTTTGCCAGTTGCTTGGGCACTCTCAGTTATTCTGAGTTTGTAAAAGATCTTTAACAATGACGAAACACTTAAAGCCTTAATAATGGTCCACTTCAATTGTGGCCCCTTTTCAGCAGGATTTAAGAATGGAACTTCACAAGAGATCAAAACAAGCCTTCCAGGTTACTATGATCTTGATGTGTATGTAGTTATATTCCTCAAAAGCATATATATACTTGGCATATTAGAGTAAATATCTCCAGAAACAACACCACCACCACTATGCTGCCAATGAGTTAATTCCACCTCTACAGGACAGAGTACAACTGCCCCATAGGGTTTCCAAGGCTGTAACTCTCTTTAAAAAAAAAAAAAAAATTTGTGATTTGGGTGAAAGTTTACAGAGCCAATTCATTTTCCATATAGCAGTTCACACATACTTTGTTTCATAACATTGACTGTAGTCGCATGATGTAACAGCTCTCTTCCACTTCCTCCCTGTAGTTACTTCTTTCCTGTGTCCTTCTATCCTATGCATTCCTGCCCCTGAGCTATCTCCCTGCGCAAATACTGCACTTCTGTTTGCCCATGATTGATTATTCTAAAGACTGTATCTA
Source organism: Orycteropus afer afer (assembly GCF_000298275.1). NCBI lineage: Eukaryota > Metazoa > Chordata > Mammalia > Tubulidentata > Orycteropodidae > Orycteropus > Orycteropus afer. The sequence goes on along the minus strand of NW_006921714.1, from coordinate 3,724,531 downwards.
CCTGGTATAAATGTTCACCTTATATGCCTACCTACTGTTTGGCTGGAAGACACAGGAGTGAGTTCAATTCCAGGCCTGAAGGGTAAAAAGAGGCCAGTCTTGGAGGTTTCACCAGGCTCTGTTAGACCAGTACACCTGGTCATTTTTATGATTTTGAATTTTGTTCCACGTTGTTCTCCCACTCTATCCAGGATCTCCTGCACTGATCCCTTTCTAAGTGGTTGACAGTGGTAGCTGGGAACCATCTAGTTCTGGTCTCATAGTCATGCAGGCTAAGGTTCGCATGGTCCACTAATTCCTTGGATTAATTATTTCCATGTGTCTTTGGAAATAAGAAATAGGAGCTCTGGTAGCGTAGTGCCTAAGGCACTTGACTGCTAACCAGAAGGCCAGAGGTTCAAACCCACCGGACACTCCTCAGAAGAAAGGTTGGGCAATCTACTTCCGTAGTGATACTGCCTCGGAAACCCAAGGAGGGGTCACTATGAGTCGGGTCCGACTTCACGGCACATAACAACAGCAACAACATGTGTCTTTGGTTTTCTTCTTTCTCCAAGACTGTAAATCTTTATGCAAGCAAACTGCCTAGTCTTTCTCCGGCTAGGGGGTTCGAACCACTGACCTTTTGGTTAGCAGTGATATACTTTAACCACTGTGCCACCAGAGTTCCATACAGTAAATAAAAGTGTGGACAAACGGCAATTATGGATCCCAAAAAAGCAAACCCACTGCTATCTAGTCCATTCCAACCCATAGAGACCCTACAGGACAGAGTAGACCTGCCTCATAAGGTTTCCAAGGCTGTAATCTTCACCGAAGTAGACTGCTTCATATTCCTTGGGAGAGACTGGTGGGTCCCAACCGCTGACCTTCTGGTTAACAGTTTAATACTTTAACCACTGTGCTACCAGAGCTCCTTCGAATTACGGATCAGGGAGTGGAAAATGTCACGTTTGCACTGATGGGTAATTTTTCCGTGTGGAAAGCTTTTGCTATGCTGAATATACTAACAGTTAAATCTATTATGGGGAGCAATATTTTCTATCTCGAATTCGGTGTACAGACTTCTGTACCCTTCATGCCTCTTAGCTTTCTTCTTATTCCTCAACCTACCCCCGACTCTGCCTGGCGCCTTCCCAAGCCAACAGCCGAGAGGAATCAAGGGCGCAGGCGCAGCGCGGCTCAGGTGAGAGGCGGGCAACCCCGCTCCACCCCGCGCTGCGCTCGCGCCTCTCGAGGGGCGGACCTGGCGGGGGTTGGGCCTGGGGCCTCGGGTAGTGGCCGCGTGAGGTGCCTGGAGTCGCGATTCCAGCCGGCGGCGACGCCCGAGCGCCCACTACCCTGCAGCAGGTAACCGGCCGCGACCACACGGTTTCGCCCCAGCGGGGCGTGTGACGGGGGCGCCCCGCGAGTCGCGTCGGGGAACCGAGTGGACTGTCGCGGGGCCCAGATGCGTCTCTCGGGGGCCGAGCAGAGCGACGGGGCGGTCTAGACGCCAATGGCCTCGCCCGGGGGTTGGTTTGGGGAAGTGTGTGAGGGAGCGCACGAGCAAGTCGCCGCGGGCCCCTGCCTCAGGGGAGCCCCTCACCCCCGGTCTCGCGGGGCCGCCTGCGGAGCGGCTGTTTTGTGTGGAGGGATGGCGTTGTTTGGTTTTCCTGCCTTTAACTTTGTTTTTTGACGTCGCCGTCGCTGGGGCCGGGGGGCTGTAGCCGAGTCTTCCCCGCGGCGCCCGCCTTGCTGGAGGCTTGAGAGAGGTTAGCGCCCCTCGACAGCCGTGTTCGCTCGGGCCCAGAGGGCGGCACTCCAGCTGAGGAGCCGGCGGGAGGTCGGTCTTGCCCGGGTCCGCCTGTCCGCTCCGTGGCACCCCCGAGGGGAGACCCCTGCCCTGAGGGGTCGACGGCGCGCCCCCGCCTGCTCCGGTTCGCGCTCCCGGGGGCCAGGCCAGGTGGACTGTGGGCTTTGAGGAAAGAGACAGCTGTTGAGTCGGTTCGACTCCTGGCGACCCCATGTGGCAGAGGAGACTGCTCATCGGCTTCTCTGCGCTGTCAGCTGTAGGGGAGCAGACCACCGGGTCTTTCTCCCCTTGAGTCGCTAGTGGATTCAAATCTCCGACCTTTCTGCTAGCAGTCTCTCGCTTAACCAGTGTATTTTGTCGGTGACGTTTCAAAAACGTTTTGAAACTGCGAAGGAGATGTCACTTTCGTATTCTTTTGCAAAACTCGAATTGTCTACCCAGCTAGGTTTTAGGTTTGGCTTCGACCTTTTCCATTTTTCTTTTCTTGGCTATGGCTTCTTTCAAATATAGGAAAATACGGCGGATGAATTGTGGAGTATATGGTACCTGTTGTTGCTATGTGCCTTCGAGTGGGACCCGACTCATAGCGCCCCCTCCCTGGGTTTCCGAGGCAGTAGCACTATGGAAGTGGATCCAGCTATAGACACAACAGCTGCTGAGCCAAAAACGTTGATCCCTTTATAGTATTTGAAATACAGCATGTAAAAGGACCGCTTTCGTATTTCAGAGTATTCTGATTTTCGCTACAGGTAGGCGATGGAGTTGTGTTTTTCCCGATTAATAATGTAAAAAAGTAGCCTGGAAAATACTAAGAGTTTACCTCCAAAAAAATCTCTTTACCAATTTAATATTTTGTTATGTAACTTAAAAAAAAAAATAGTGCCATCGAGTTGATTCAGACTCATAGTGATCCTACAGGACAAAGTAAAACTGCCCCTTAGAGTTCCTGATATTTGTGGAAGCAGATGGCCTCATCTTTCTCGCAAGGAGTGGCTGGTGGATTCCAACCACGAACCTTTGGTTAGTAGCCCAGTGCTCTAATCACAGGGCCATGAGAGCTACATGTAACTTTAGCATGGTAAAAAATTGCTTTTTCTGGAAGGAAATGCCTTTGAGAGGTGGGATATGAGATTTTTTTCCCCTCTTTTTCATCTTTTTGTATATTGTGCTTTTTGCTAATGATAACTTTTTGCTAGTTATCTTCATAACTAGGGGGAAAGCCTCAAGAAAAATTTACACTTTTTTGAAAAAACTTTCAAGAAAAATGTTATCTTTTATATGTCATTGGCTCTATTTGAGTTGTAATTGTGTATTTCACGAATAAATTTAACAAATTGAAAAGTTAATTCAAGTTGAGAGATGAGTTTGATATTCCCATAGGACATCTGGCAGAGTGGTCTAGTTGTCAGTTAAATATATTGGTGTGGAGTTTTTCTGAAGTCAAGATCAGAGTTACTGATTTAGAAGCATCAGTGAATTTGTAATAGTTAATCTTATGAGAGTGGAAGAAATCATTCAAATAAGGAGAGGAAGACCAAAGATGGCAAACATCGGTGTTTCAGTGATAGGTGGATGTGATAGCCAGAGACTGAGGAGGTGCATTAAGGAAGGAGGAGGAAAAATTAGATGGTGGTGTCATAGAAGCCAGAAGAGGAAAGGGTTTTAATGCGAAGAGAAGTCTGTCTTGGAGTCAGGTGTGTCAGAGGAATTAGGAAGATGGGAACTGGTATGTGTCTGTTGGCTTTGGTAGTTAGGTGGGGATCACTGACCTCAGCAAAAATAATTTAAATGAACGTTAAGGATGCAAGCCAAATTTGGGTGGATTTGAGGAGTGAATAAAAGATGAAGAAGTAAAAATAGTGAGGCTAGACTTTTTTTTTCCCCCCTCCAGAAGCAAAAATGAGAAGAATAGGTGCTGGGTGGTAGTTAAAAAACCCAAACCACTGCTATTGAGTTGATGCTGACTCATAGTAATCCTTTAGGATGGAATAGAACCGCTCCACAGGCTTTCCAAGGCTGTAAATCTTTACAGAGGTAGGCTGCCTCATCTTTCTGCAGTGCAGCGGCTGTTGAGTTCCCTGACCTTTTGGTTGGTAGCTGAATGCTTTAACCATTATGCCACGAGAGCTCCTTAGGGTGATAGTAAAACCAAAAACCCAACCCACTGCCATTGGGTCTATTCTGACTCATAGTAGCCCCCACTATGGTTTTCAAGGCTATAAATCTTTATGGAAGTAGATTCCCTTATATTCCCTTATAACAGCTGGTGGGTTTGAACCATCCTCCTTCTGGTTAGCAGCCAAATGCCTTACCCAGTATACCACCAGAGCTCTTTTTAGGGTGGTAGTTAGATTGGAAAGAGTATAGGCCGATGGTTCGTGGTAGGTTAACTAATATAAACATAATTTTATGTTAAAGTGCATATCACAGCTTTGTTTCTCTCTTGTGGTTAAGTATCAAAAGCTGAGAACAAGTAACAGAATATGTTAAATAGAACTGTTCATAATAAAAGGTGGCTCAGCGGTTCAGTGCTCAGCTGTTGGCCACAAGGTAGATGGTTCAAACCCAGCATCAACTCCTCAGGAGAAAACATTTGGTGATCTGCTGCTGTAAAGATTACAGTTTAGGAAACCCTTGGGGCAATTCTACTTTGTCACATGGGGTCAGTATGAGTCAGAAACAACTGGATGGAACATAACAACAAAATTTGTAATAAAGCATTTCATTTCCCTCCATCCAAATTATGGGCTATTTTAGTAGTGTGGTATTTTGGTCCGTTGGGTTCAGGTGATATTATCAGTGTTAAAATCACAAGTATGAACAATGTTGAACTGTATTTCATCTGTGTTACTGTATTCTGTTACTCCTAACTTGCTTTTAAATCATGTGATTCTTCATGACTATCTCAATGACTCTTCTAAAAATTTCATGTAGAAATCAGATATTTTTACTAAATCAGAATCTACCAGGCATACATAAGTTAGGGCCTTTCCTTCAATTATTAAGTGTTCAAGGGAAAATGTTCTTAGATTGAAATTTCTTTCTAATGAGTTTCAGTTCAATCTTCATTGAAAGTTTTATTTTTATTTTTTCCTAGAGTTCGGACAAATCTTTATTCATGTTTTCCTTAGTAATATGAAAAAGAATGGTTAAAATGGAAAAAGCTGACAACTAAGTGTGGAGTATATTAGATGTGGAGCAACTGGAGCTCTCGTTCTCTGCTGGTGGAAGTGTAAATTGGTGTAATCATTTTGGAAAACGTGTGCATAAACTGTGCCCTAACATATGTATACCCAAGGGAATTCTAGAAAAATACAGACTAACCTAAAGTGACGAAAAGCAGATCAGTGGTTGCCTGGGGATGGAGGTAAGGAGAGTTGGATTGAAAAGAGATACAAGGAAACTTTTGGGGATGATGGATATATTCATTTTCTTGATTATCATGATGTTTTCACCAAGGCATACACATGCCTGACTCATTTAATTGTATATTTCAAATATATGCAATTTATTATATGTCAATTTTACCTCAGTAAAGCTGTTAAAAAAAAGATTAAATAAAAACATTGGAAGAAAACATACCACTTAAGTATATTTATCTCCTTTAAATATACTGTAGTTATTTTAGAGTAGTGGGATTATTTTATTTTCTTTATAAGTGTTTTGTATCTCTCACATTTTCTACTACAACCATTTATTACTTAAGTGATTAAAAATTAAAAATCACTTAATTTTTAAGTGAGAAATTGTTTTATCGGTGCACAATAGTACTTTTGACAAATCTACAGATTTAAAGAGTACAAATAAAAGACAATATAACCATACAATGCTTAAGAAATAATATATTCTCCATATTTTTGAAGTCCCATGTTTATTCTTCCTGATTTTATTTTTCTCTTTCCACTATTCTTTATTTTCTGTATAGTTTTATTGCATAACGTAGGTATTCTTTAGTTTTGCCTACTTTGGAATGCTTTACACATTGAATTATCCTAGATCTATGACTTTTTTGGCATAACATTATATGTGTTAAATACGTATTCCATATTGATGTGTTATAGTTTATTTACTTAATTGCTGTGTATTATTCCATTGTATAGGAACTCTGGTGGCATAGTGCCAAAGGCTAACCAGAAGGCTGGTGGTTCAAACCCACCAGCCACTCCTCAGGAGGAAGGTTGGGCAACCTACTTCTGTAGTGATACTACCTCGGAAACCCAAGGAGGGGTTGCTATGAGTAGGGTCCGACTCGATGGCGAACAACAATTCCATTGTATGGCTTTACCACTATTTACCCCTCCTTCTGTTGATAGACAGGAGCTCTGGTGGGACAGTGGTTAAATCATTCAGCTGCTAACCAAAAGGTCTGTGGACAAACCCACCAATCGCTTTGTAAGAGAAAGATGAGGTAGACTGCTTCTATAAAGATTTTTAACCTTGGAAGTTGTATGGGGCACTTCTACTCTGTCCTATACCATCTCCATGAGTTGGAATTGACTCAGTAGCAGTGGTTTGTTTTGTTCTGTTGATAGATATTTGTGGTGTTTCCAGTCTTTTTTTTTTAAATTAAATATTATGTTTTGCCATTAAAAGCAGTTTTGCTTTGACCATTCTAATACACATCTCTTTGTGTTCATTTACAAGAATATCTCTAGGCTTTTTACTGAGGAGTGGAGTTGTAGTTCTTTGGTTTTGGCAGATAATACTGAATTGTTTTATAAAGTAGTTGTACCAGTTTATTCTTTCACAAGCAGTGTGTAAGTGTTACCTTTGCTCCTTTCCTCAGCAACAGTTGTAATTATCTGAATTTTTTCTTTTTGACAGGTGAAATGGTACTCTTTTGGTTGGTTTTATTTACATTTTCTTAATCACTCATGAAGTTGAGTGTTTCACAGTTCCTCTTCTGTGGGAAGTCTGTTTTTATCTCTTACCTAATTTTTATTTTTTATCTTTTGAAAATTGATTTCTAAAAGTTTTTTTAATATATCCTGCATGCTAATCCTCTATCAGTTAAGTGTGTGACAAATTTATTTTCCCAGTACATAGCCTATCTTTTTACATAGTCTTTCGATGAACATATTCTGTACTATAGTGTAGTAGGTAGGATATGTCAACTTTTTTCTTTATAGTTTGTGCTTTTGGAATCTTATTTAATGTATCATTCCTTGAGGTCATAAAGTTATAGTCTATATTTTCAGTTTTAAAATGTTGCCTTTCATATTTATGTACTTAATCCATATGGAATTAATTTTTCTGTGTTGTGAAATAGGAGTCCAATTTAATTTTTTCCATATAAGTGATCAATTTTTCATAACATTATTTATTAAATACTCTATTTTTCTGTTTTTTCTCCCAGTGATCTATAATTCTGTCATATGTCAGGCTTCTGTATATGTGAGGATATGTTTCTGAGTGTTTCTTTCCTTGGTCTCTTTGTATATCTTGATAAACAAGCAATTTTATTTACCTTAGCTGGTGGGTTAGAACCACCAACCTTTTGGTTTGCAGTCAAATGTCTTAGGCACTACGCCACCAGAGCTCCCTTTGGTTTGGTTTTTTATATAAAACACTGATAGAACAAGTCTCCTACTCGTGTTTCTTTTAAAACCCCAAACCAAAAACTAAACTCCCTTCCATTGAGTTGGTTCCAACTCACAGTGACCCCTCCTTGGGTTTCCAAGGCCGTATCGCTATGGAAGTAGATTGCGCAACCTTCCTTCTGAGGAGTGGCTGGTGGGTTTGAACCGCCAGCCTTCTGGCTAGCAGTCAAATGCCCCAGGCACTACGCCACCAGAGCTCTTTCTTTTAAAATGAGACTCTCTCAAATAAATGTTTAATTAAAAAATTCTTAAGGTCAATTTTAATTGGCATATCATGTGTTGGTTAATTCTTAAATATCACTGTAATTAATTGAATTAATTATTGAATTAATTGAAGCTACTCTAATATAGACTAAATCTGGCTGTCTTTAGTTTTTGCAGACCCTGTCCTAATTCACTAGCATTAATTTTATCTTTTTTTAAAAAAATGCATCTATTGAAATATAATTTATGTACAGTGAAATACACAAAACTAAAGTGACATGGGTCAATGTATTTTTTTTTTTCAGTGTTCCCTGTCCTCCCCTCCCACCCCTGGCAACCAGCAAAGAGTTTCCCTCCATATATAAACCTTTCCTTAACCCTCCACAACAATGAACTAATACTATATTTGTCCTTCTGTGATTGACTTATTTCACTCAGCGTAATGTCCTCCAAGTTCATCCATATTATGTGGTGTTTTGCAGACTCTACATTATTCTTTAATGCTGCATAGCATTCCATTATGTGTATGTACCATAGATTGGTCATGCACTCTTCTGCTATAAATCTTAGA
>NW_006921714.1:3698070-3701419 GCF_000298275.1 Orycteropus afer afer | reverse complement strand
GAACATGTGGCCTCCTTGCCGTTTTTGCAAACAGCCTCTTGAAGATGCCCACATCCTAATAGCTAGAACCTGTAAATATGTTACCTCATATGGCAAGAAGGACTTTGCAGATATGATTAAGTTCAGGATCTTGAAATAGAAGGATATTCTTAGATTATAGATTTGCAGGTCAGCCAATGATTTGCAAGCTCCTCTTAAGTGAAAGAAGGAGGCAGAATCAGAGAAGTAGATGTAGTGACGGACATAGGGATCCGAGAGAGAGAGAAATGAAGATGCTATGCTGCTAGCTTTGAAGATGAAAAAAGAGACCATGAGTCAAAACATGGAGGTAGCTTCTGGAAACTGAAAAAGGCAAAGGAATGGATTCTCTTCTAGAGCTTCCTGAAGGAACATAGTTCTGCTAATACCTTGATTTTAGCACAATGAAGCCTGTTTCTGCAGGACTTATAACCTCCAGAACTGTAAGATATTACATTTATGTTGCTTTAGTCTATCAAATTGTGTTTCATTATAACAGCAATAGGAAACTAATATAATATCTATTAGAGGAGAAAATTGGAGTAATAGACAGTCCAAAGGATAGTATGAAAGGAAAGAAAACAAACAGAACAAGTAGGACAAATAGAAAGCTCAAGGTAAAATGATAGATTTAAACACAAATATGTCAGTCAGTTACCTTAAATGTAAATGGAATAAATGTCCCAGTTAAAAGACAAAGAATATTAACCTGGATTTAAAAAACCCAACTATGTTATTTATAAGAGACACATCTAAAATATGGGATACAGAAAGGATAGTAAGGAGTGGAAACTGAACAGATGAAAAAGATTTTCCATGCAAATACTATCCAAAAAGAAAGTATTAGCTGTATTACTATCACCGATTCACCACTCATCTGTCAGTTTGTTGTACAGTGATGGCTTGCGTGTTGTTGTGAGGCTAGAGGCTATGCCACTGGCATTTCAAATACCAGCAAGGTCACCCATGGTGGACAGGGTTCTGTAGAGCTTCAAGGCTAGGACAGACTGGGAAGAAGGATGGGGCTATCCACTTACGAAAAAATTGGCCAGTGAAAATCTAACGAACAGCAGTGACTACTGTCTGATATATTACTGGAAAACTTTATGAATAGCCATGAAACATTGTCTGATACAGTACCAGAAGATGAGCCCCTTAGGTTGGAAGACACTCGGATACAACTGAGGAGGAGCTGTATCCTCCTCAAAGGAGAGTAAACCTTAATGATATGGATGGAGTAAAACTTCTGGGACCTCTGTTTGCTGATGGAGCGTGACTCACAATGGGAAGAAACAGTTGCAAATATCCATTAATAGAACACGGAATGTGTGAAGTATGAATCTAGGAAAATTGGAAGTAGTCAAAAGTGTAATGGAATGCATAAAGATCAGTACCTTAGGCATTAGTGTGAGCTGAAATGGACTGGTATTGGCCATTTTGAATGAAACAAGCACATGATCTACTATGCCAGGTATTTTGGTTCTCTAGTGCCACTCCTCGGAAAGAAGGTTGAGCAATCTACTTCCATAGTGATACCACCTCAGAATCCCAAGGAGGGGTCGTTATGATTTGGGTCCAACTCGATGGCACATAACAACAACAACAGTGCTGGTCTAACACAAAATACCACAAGTGGGTGATTTTAACAAATAGGGGTCTATTCTTACAGTTTTGGAGGCTAGAAGTTCAAATTCAAAGTGCTGGCTGGCTCTAGGGGCTGAGTGAAGCGCCCTCAACCTTGGGCTTCAGCTCTACCTCTTGCTCCCAGCTTACTGGAGCTAGAGGCATCTCTTAACTCAGGCAGCTGCTGGCTGCTGACGCTGACAAGACCAAGGTCGACAAGTAAAATTACACAGTCCAAAGATTATCAAGCAACGTGGCGGGCCACTAGTTTGAGTCCAGAAACAGCCCCAAGATTGGCAGACAATGTGGCAGACCACTTACTGATGACTCAGCCAAATGCAGGATCCAGATGTGCCAAGAGGCTCAGAGATTTTTCTCAAGGGTTCTTACATACTTAATACTAGAAGCAGACCATATTCCTAAGGTAGCTACTCAGCTGCTCACAGTCACTTCCACCATGGAGTTGATTACTAGTCTCATCATGGGGAATCACTACAACCAGCTGCCCAGCCACTCAAAACCAGGCCCAGCCAACTTGACACATAACCTTAACAACCACACCAGGAATGACAAATTGAAGAGGAATGACATGGCATTCATCTTTGAAAAAAATGTTTCTAGATCTATCCTGAAATACAGTGCTGTCAGTGATAGAATGGTAACCATATGCCCATAAGGAAGACCAGTTAATACTATTATTCAGATTTACACACCAACCGCTAAAGCCAAAGACGAAGAAATTTAAGATTTTGCCAACTTCTGCAGTCTGAAATTGACCAAACAGGCAATCAGAATGTATTAGTAATTATTGGTGATTGGAATGCAAAAGTTGGAAACAAAGTAGAATCATCAGTAGATGGAAATTCTGGCCTTGGTGATAGAAAGGACATTGGTGATCTCATGATTTTGCAAGACCAATGATTTATTCATTGTAGGTACCTTTTTACAACAACATAAATGGCAGCTGTACATGTGGGCATCTCCAGATGGAATACAGAAATCAGATCAACTATATCTGTGGAAAGAGACGATGTTGTTGTTGTTGTTAGGTGCTGTCGAGTCGTCATTTACTCATAGCAGCCCTGTGCACAGCACAGTGAAACACTGCCTGGTCCTGTGCTTGCCTCACAATCCTTGCTATACCTGATCCCATCGTTGCAGCCACTGTATCACTCCATCTCACTGAGGGCCTTCCCCTTCTTTGTCGACCCTCCACTTTACCAAGCATAATATCCTTCTTCAGGGAATGATTCCTTCAGACAACATAACCAAAGTAGGTGAGACGAAATCTGGCCATTCTTGCTTCCAAGAAGCATTCCAGCTGTACTTCTTCCAGGATAGATTTGTTATTCTTTTACCAGGTATTCTTCGCATTCTTCTTCAACACCACAACTCAAAACCATCAGCTCTTCTTTGGTCTTCCTTATTCATTGTCCAGCTCTCACATGCATATGAGGTGATTGAAAGTACCATGGCTTGTGTCAGGTGCACCTTAGTCTTCAAGGAGACATCTTTGTTCTTCAGCACTTGAAAGAGGTCTTTTGTAGCAGTTTTGCCCAATACAATATATTGTCTGATGTTACTGACTGGTGCTTCCGTTGGTGTTGATTGTAAAGCTAAGTAATATGAAATTCTTGACAACTTCAATCTTTTCTCCATTTATCGTGAAGCTGTTTATTGGACCAGTTGTGAGGATTTTTGTTTTCTT
>NW_006921714.1:3690484-3697539 GCF_000298275.1 Orycteropus afer afer | reverse complement strand
ATTGATATTGTTCAATAATTTCCACATTCTGTGGGATCACCTTTCTTTGGAATGGGTACAAATATGGATCTCTTCCAGTCAGTTGGCCAGGTAGCTCTCTTACAAATCTCTTGGCCTAGCTGAGTGAGTGCCTCCACAGGGTCATCCATTTGCTGAAACATCTCAGTGGGTATTCCATCAATTCCTAGAGCCTTGTTCTTTGCCAGTTCCTTCAGTGCAGCTTTGACTTCTTCCTTCAATACTGTTGGTTCTTGATCATGTGTCACTTCCTGAAATGGATCATCATCGACCAATTCTTTTTGGTACAGTGACTGTGTATTCCTTCCATCTTCTTGTGATGTTTCCTGTGTCATTCAATATTTTGCCCATGGAATCTTTCAATATTGCAACTCGAGGCCTAAATTTTTTTCTTCAGTTCTTTCAGCTTGAAAAATGCTGAGCATGTTCTTCCCTTTTGGTTTGCTAACTCCAGGTCTTTGAACATTTCATTATGGTAGTTGTCTTTGTCTTCTCAAGCTGCTTGAGATGATAGAGAAGCTCAATATCATCAGTCAAAACAAGGCCAAAAGAGCTGACTGTAGAACAGACCATTAATTGCTCCTAAGGAAGTTCAAGTTGAAGCTAAAGAAAATTAAAATAAGTCCATGAGAGCCAAAATATGACTTTGATTACATCCCACCTGAATTTGGAGACCATCTGAACAATAGATGTGATGCATTAAACACCAATGATGAAGACCAGATGAGTTGTGGGATGACATCAAGAACATCATGTGTGAAGAAAGAAAATGGTTGTTAAAAAGGCAGGAAGGGAAGAAAAGACCAAAATGGATGTCATAAGAGACTCTGAAACTTGCTCTTGAATGAAGAGTAGCTAAGGCAAATGGAAGAAATGCTGAAATAAAAGAACTTAACAAGATTTCAAAGGGCAGCTCTAGAAGACAAAGTAAAATGTTACAATGAAATGTGCAAAGATCTGGAGTTAGAAAACCAAAAGGGAAAAATGTGCTCAGCATTTCTCAAGCTGAAAGAACTGAAGAAAAAATTCAGCCCTCGAGTTGCAATATTGAAAGATTCTATGGGCAAAATATTGAATGATGCAGGAAACATCAAAAGAAGATGGAAGGAAGACACATAGTCACTGTATCAGAAAGTATTTGTCTGTGTCCAACTATTTTAGGAGGTAGCAAGCGATCAAGAACCAATAGTATTGAAGGAAGAAGTCCAAGCTTCACTGAAGGAAGTGGTGAAAAACAAGGCTCCAGGAATTGACAGAATACCCATTGAGATGTTTCAACAAACAGATGCAGCACTGGAGGTGCTTACTTCTTTATACCAAGAAATCTGGAAGACAGCTACCTGGCCAATTGACTGGAAGAGATCAGTATTTGTGCCCAGTCCAAAGAAAGATGATCCAAAAGAATGTGGAAATTACTAAACAATTTCACTAATATCACACACAAGTAAAATCTTTCTGAAGATAATTCAAAAACAGTTACAGGAGTGTACTGACAGGGAACTTCCAGAAATGCAAGCTGGATTCAGAAGAGGACATGGAATGAAGGATATCATTGCTGATGTCAGATAGATCTTAGAATATCAGAAAGATGTCTGCATGTGTTTTATTGACTGTGCACAGGCATTTGAGTGTGTGGATCACAGCAAATTATGGATATTATTCTGAACAATGAAAATTCCAGAACATTTAATTGTTCTCATGAGGAACCTGTACATAGACCAAGAAGCTGTTCAAAAAGAACAAAAGGATACTTCATGGTTTATTATCAGTAAGGCTGTATGTCAGGGTTGTATCCTTCCATCATACTTGTTCAATCTTTATGCTGAGAAATAATCCAAGAAACTGGATTATATGAAGAAGAACATGGCATCAGGATTGGAGGAAGAACCGTTAACAACTGTGATATGCAGATGACACAACCTTGCTTGCTGAAAGTGATGATGACTTGAAGCAGTTACTGATGAAGATCAAAGACTATGGTCTGCAGTATGGATTGTATCTTACCATAAAGGAAACAAAAATCCTCACAATTGGACTAATAAGCAACATCATGATAAATAGGGAACAGATTGAAGTTGTCAGGGATTTCATTCTCCTTGGCTCCACAGTCGACACCCATGGAAGCAGCAGCCAGGAGATCAGACCCTGTATTGCACTGGGCAAATCTGCTACGACCTCTTTAAAGTGTTAAGAAGGAAAGATGTTACTTTGAAGACTACGATGCGTCTGACCCAAGCCTTATATGCACATGAAAGCTGGACAATGAATACAGAAGACCAAAGAAGAATTAATGCCTTTGAATTGTGATGTTTGTGAAGAATACTGCAAACACTGTGGAGTGCCAGAAGAACAAACAAGTCTATCTTGGAAGAAGTGCAGCCGGAATGCTTCGTGTAAGTGAAAATGATCAGATTTCGTCTCATGTACTTTGGTCTAGTTGTCAGAAGGGACCATTCCCTGGATAAGGATATCATGCTTGGTAAAGTAGAGGGTCAGCAGAGAAGGGGAGGACCCTCAACAGGGCGGATTGACATGGTGGCTTCAATGATGGGCTCAAGCATAGCAAGGGTTGTAAGGATGGTGCAGGACTGGACAGTGTTTTGCTGTTGTGCCTAGGGTTGCTGTGCATCAGAGTTGACTCGATGGTACCTAACAACAACAACGCTATTACAGTATATTACTATCAGACAATCAGTTTTGGCTGGAAGCATATTTCTAAGATGAAAAAGGTCACCATAATATGAGGTTTAATTAATCAATACAAGAGTTTTAAATTTGTATGTGTGGACTAAATGCATTTGTAATACATATACTAAAATACAGGGATTGTCAAAAGTAGGTAATAGAACATAATGCCACTATACACAGCTTATAAAAGTCATCTTGAATTAATGACACAGAAAGGTTGAAAATAAAATGATAGAAGATATACCTTGAAAATATTACGTAAAAGAAACCTGTTGTACTTATATCAGACAAAGCCAATTTTAAGAGTAGAGGTATTACTGGAGATTAAGGGACCTTATTTAATAAGCTTAAATTTTTATGTATCTGCTGTATTAGTTACAAAATGTTTAAAACAAAATCTAATAGAAATAAAAGGAGAAATAGTTACACCTTCAGTCATAGTTGGTGTTTTCTTTTTAAACACATCTGTTTTAGTACCTTATAGAAGAAATAGTACCTTATAGAATAAATGAAGAGAGAGAGAGGAAATTTTAATATTAACCTCATGGACATAAACAGAACACTGCACTTCAAACTGTAAATGTTTGTGGAACATTTACTAAAATTGGCTATACATTTTGCCACAAAACAGGTATCAAAATACTGAAATCACACAGAATAAATTTTCTGATTAGTGAGATTATGTTAGAAATCAAAATTTTAAAAATAGCTAGAAATGCTACTGATGTTTAGGAAGTAAGCAATATACATCTAAGGAAATATTTCAAACTGAATAATAAGAAAATGACAAATTTGTGTACAGCTAATAACAAAGTAATCATGAGTTGGAATTGACTTGATGGCAACTGATTTAATAACAAAGTCAAAGTATAAAAGGTAAAAACGAACAGTTTTAAACAATTTCTTAATAGCAAGTTTTAAGAAACTTCTCAGCAACTGATAGAAAAGGCCAACAAACAAATTAGTAAGGATATGGAATATTTGGACACAACAAAGCTTGACTTAATGAACATATAGAGAACACTCAACAAATATATATGTTCTTTTCAAACATAAATGGAAATATTACTGTTTCAACAAATTTTGACGGGTTAAAATAGGAGCATGTTATATGAGCATATTACAGTTAAGCTAGAAACTGTTGTTGTTGTTAGGCGTCGTAGAGTTGTCTCCGACTCATAGCGACCCTATGCGCAGCAGAATGAAACACCTCCCAGTCCTGCACCAGCTGCACGATTCTTGCTATGCTTGACCCCATTGATGTATTCACAGTATCAGTCCATTTCATATAGGGCCTTCCCCTCTTTTGTCGACCCTCCACCTTACCAAATATGACATCCTTCTCCAGGGAATGGTATCTTCTGATAATGTGACCAAAGTAGGTTAGATGAAATCTGGCCATTCTTGCTTCCAAGGAGTATTCTGGCTGCACTTCTTCCAGAACAGATTTGTTAGTTCTTTTAGCAGTCCATGGCACTTTCAGCATTCTTCACCAGCACCACAACTCAAAAGCATCAATTCTTCTTGGGTCTTCCTTATTCATTGTCCAGCTCTCACATGCGTATGAGACGATTGAAAATATCATGGCTTGTGTTAGGCACCCCTTAGTCCTCAAGGAGACATCTTTGCTCCTCAGCACTTGAAAGCTAGAAATTAGTAATGAAGACATAATTAGTGAAAAGTAGAAAATAGCTTGAATTAAAGGATAGCACAAGTACTACGTATCAAAATTGGGGAGGAAGATAAAGCTAAAATAGTACTCCAAGGGAAGTTGATAGCCTTAAATGTGTATATTAGAAAATAAAGGCCAGAAAACAGTGAGTTTTATCTGTCTCAAGAAGCTAGAAAAAGAATAGCAAGTAAACCTTCAGAAAATTACTGTATGAGCAAGGAATTAAAAAAAAGAAGAAATCTCTGAAATACAACAAATGTGTAAATTGAGAGGCTCCACAAAGCCAAAAGTTAGTTCTTTGAAAAGTCTCATAAATCTGCTAAACTTTTGATAAGATTGTACCAAATAGGAAACACAGATAACCCATATTAGGAATGAAAAACAGGATACAACTACAGAAGTTGAAGCCATTACAAAGATAATAAGATACTGTAAACAAAAGAATCACAGAAAATTTGAAAATTCAGAAATTAAGACAAATTTCTACACATTTCTAGAAAACAGAGCTTATAAAAAGAGTCCAAAATGGAGTCAAGAAAAGGTAGAAAATATGAATAGTCCTAAAACCATTAAAGGAGTTGCATCATTAACTAAAAATATTCTCATAAAGAAAACCCTCAACTAAGAAGGCTTTCCTGCCAGATCTCTGAAACATTCAAGGAACAACAAAATTCAGTGTTATATAAGCTTCCGGAGAAGTGAAGAACATTCTACTTATTTTAGGAAGATTAGTATAACCTTGGGAGCTCTGGTAGCATAGTGGCTAAGACACTTGCCTGCTAACCAGACGGCTGGCGGTTCAAACCCACCAGCCACTCCTCGGAAGGAAGGTTGGGCAATCCTACTTCCGTAGTGATACTGCCTCGGAAACCCAAGGAGGGGTCGCTATGAGTTGGGGCCAACTCGAAGGCACATAACAACAACAATGACAGTATAACCTTGATGATAAAGACAGTATGACACAAAAAGTGTAAGTAAGCCATTCTCACTTACGATTGCACCATGAACTATGGAAACCAAGCTGAGGTGTCCCTCTCTGCCCCTTTTCTACCTTCTGCTCTTGGCAACTGCCTTTCCAGCCAGTGGCTGTGCCTAGCCACTACTCAGTACTCTTTGAGGACTCGACTATAGGCAACTTGCCCAATGAGTGGTAGAATCTCAGAGTTAGCAACTCAGTGAGTTGATTTGCACTGGTTTGCCTGCCCAACTTAAGGCACCCAGGCGCTCTTCTTGGAGCTGGATGCTATTGAGGTAGAGGGGGAAGCTCACTGCAGCCCCTGCTCCCTCCAGTCTTCTCCCCACCTCAGGCCAATTGTGGTTGCTGTGTCTTGAGAATGACTACAGCTGATGGCAGCTGGACTCGAAGCATACTCACCACCCTACATGGTTGATCCCAGGCAAATGGGGTAGGGTGTCACAGGAATTTTCTGCGTAAATTAGAAACCAGTTGCTCTTGAGTCGATTCTAACTTTATGGTGACCTCGTATGTCAGAGCAGAACTGTGCTCCATAGGGTTTTCAGTGGCCCATTTTTTGGAACTAGATAGATCATCAGGCCTTTTTCTGAGGTGGACTCAAACCTTCAACCTTTTGGCTAAGCAGCTGAGTGCATTGACTATTTGCTGCACACAGGAACTCCCTTATTTGTAGAAGGGTTATTGTTAGGTGTCGTCTAGTAGATTCTGACTTACAGCACATGTACCACATGTACAACAGAATGAAACACTGGCTGGTCTTGCACCATCCTCAGAGTTGTTGCTTTGTTTGAGCCCATCTTTGTGCCCATTGTGTCAGTCCATCTCTATGGGCATATTTCTCTTTTTCGCGCACCCTCTACTTTACCAAGCAAGATGTCCTTCTCCAGGGACTGGTCCCTCCTGATAACACGTCAAAGGTACGTGAAATGAAATCTTGCCATCTTCATGTCTGAGGAGCATTCTGGCTATCCTTAATTTGAAACAAATTTATTTGTTCTTCTGGCAGTCCATGGTGTATTCAGTATTCTTTGCCAATACCAATTCAAATGCATCAGTTCTTCTTCAGTCTTCCTTGTTCATTGTCCATCTTTTGCATGCATATGAGGCTATGCTTGGGTCAGGCACACCTTAGTCCTCAAAGTGACATCTTTGCTTTGTAACACTAAAAGAGATCTTTTACTAAAGATTTGCCCAATGCAATAGGTCATTTGATTTCTTGACTGCTGCTTCTATGGGCGTTGGTTATGGACCCAAGTAAAATGAAATCCTTGACGTCTTCAGTCTTTTCTCTGTTTATCATGATGTTGCTTATTGGTCCACTTGTGAAGACTTTGTTTTCTTTATATTGATGTCTAATCCATATTGAAGACTGCAGTCTTTAATCTTACTCAGTAAGTTCAAGTCTTCTTCACTTTGAGCAAGCAAGGTTGTATCATCTGCATATCACAGGTTGTTAATGAATCTTCCTTGATGCTGCATTCTTCTTCATATAGTTAAACTTCTCAGATTATTTCCTCAGTATATAGATTGAATAAGTATGGCAAAAGGATATAATCTTGATGCACACCTATTTCAATTTTGAACTATGTAGTACCCTTTGTTTTCTTCAAATGACTGTTTCTTGGTCTAAGTACAGGTTCCTCATGAACACAATTAAGTGTTTTAGAATTCCCATTATTTGCAATGTTGTCTATAATTTGT
>NW_006921714.1:3689481-3690384 GCF_000298275.1 Orycteropus afer afer | reverse complement strand
GAATTTTTCAATTTCACTTTTTATTTCTTCTCTTACCCAGTCTTTCTTAAGGAGGGTATTGTTCAATTCCCATATATTTACTCTTTTTTCGTTGATCGTCCTATTGTTGATTTCTAATTTGATAGCTTTGTGATCTGAGAAGATGCTTTGCAGTATTTCAATGTTTTCAATTTATGAAGGTTTGCTTTATGGCCTAACAGATGGTCTATCATGGAAAATGTTCCATGTGTACTGGAAAATAATGTATATTGTGCTGTTGTTGGGTGAAGTGCTCTGTATGTGTCTATAAGGTCAGATTGGTGGATTGTATTGTTTAGCTCCTCTGCATCTTTGTTGAGTTTCTTTCCAGTTGTTCTATCTTTCATTGAAAGTGGTGTATTAAAGTCCCCTACTATGACTGTGGAGTCATGTATTTGCCTTTTCAACTCTTTTAAAGCCTGATTTATGTATTTTGGGGCTCTTTCATTGGTCCATAGACATTTATCATGGTTATATCTTCTTATTCAGTTGATCCTTTAATCATTATATAATGTCCTTCCTTGTCTTGTGTGGTGGTTTTTGTCTTAAAGTCAATTTGGTCAGAAATTAATATTGCCACCCCTGCTCTTTTACGGTTGCCATTTGCTTGATATATCTTTTTCCAACCTCGGATTTTTAGTCTATTTTTGTCTTTATCTCTAAGGTGTGTCTCTTGTAGACAGCATAATTGATGGATTTTATTTTCTCATCCAATCTGCAACTCTCCATCTCTTGAGTGGTGCATTTAATCCATTAACATTCAGTGTAATTATTGACAAGTATGAATTCATTGCTGTCATTTTGTTATGTGTTTTTTCATGGTGTCCCTGGTTTCTTTGTTCCATATTATTTTCTGTGCTGAGCTCATTATGTTTAGGAATCATG
>NW_006921714.1:3685644-3689381 GCF_000298275.1 Orycteropus afer afer | reverse complement strand
ATAATGTCCTCCAAGTTCATCCATATTATGCGGTGTTTTACTGCAACCCTTTTTTAATTATCTTCAGGAAAATTATACTTGTGTGTGTGTGATTTTATTGTTATTGTTAGATAATATCCATATTATGTTGAATCACTTTTCTGTGGATGGACACAAATATAGATCTCTTCCACTTGGTTGTTCAGATAGCTGTCTTCCAAATTTCTTGACATAAATGAGTGAGTACAAATGCAAACATTTGTTGAAAAATCTCAATTGGTATGGCATCAGTTCTTGGATCCTTTGTTTTTGCTAATGCCTTCAGTGGAGCTTGGACTTCTTCCTTCAGTACTGTTGGTTCTTGATCATATGCTGCCTCCTGAAATGGTTGAACGGTGACCAGTTCTTTTTGGTATAGTGTCTCTGTGTACGCCTTCCATCTTCTTTTGAAACTTCCTGTACGGTGAAATATTTTGCCCATAGAATCCTTCAATATTGCAACTTGAGGCTTGAATTTTTTCTTAGTTCTTTCAGCTTGAGAAATGCCAAGCATATTCTTCATCTTTGGTTTTCTAACTTCAGTCTTTATACATTTCATGATAATACTTTAATTTGTCTTCTTGAGCTTCCGATTGAAATCTTCTGTTCAACTCTTTTACTTCATTTCTTCGATGTACTTTACTCTTTGTTCAATAGCAAGTTTCAAAGTCTCTGCTAACATCCTATTGGTCTTTTCTTTCCTTAATCCTATTGGTCTTCTGTCTTTCTTAATGATCTTTTGGTTTCTTCATGTATGAGATCCTTAATGTCATCTTACAACTCCTCTGGTCTTTGGTCATTAGTGTTTGATGTCTCAAATCTATTCTTAAGGTGGTCTCTAAATTCAGGTGGGATATAACCAAGGTCATATTTTGACTCATATGAACTTGCTTTAATTTTCCTCAACTTCATCTTGACCTTGCATACTAGCAGTTGGTGGTCTGTTTCATAGTTAGCTTCTGGCCTTAGTGTGACTGATGATAATTGAGCTTCTCTATCGCCTCTCTCCACAGAAATAGGCTATTTGATTGCTGTGTATTTCTTCTGGCGAGGTTCTTGTGCGTAGTTGCTATTTATGTTGTTGAAAAAGATATGAGTCATGTCTTTCACAGTTCTATCATGGGATTTCCTGTGTTGTTTATATCACTAAGGCCATATTTTCAACTACTGATCCTTCTTTGTTTCCAACTTTTGCATTCCAGTCACCAATAATTATCAATGAATGCTGATTGCATGTTTGATGAATTTCAGACTGCAGAAGTTGGTAAGAAAATACTCAATTTCTTCATTTTTGGTATTAGTGATTGGTGCATAAATTTGAATAATAGTCATATTAACTAGTCTTCCTTCCTTATAGGTGTATGGACATTATCCTATCACTGATAGTATTGTATTTTGGAATAGATATTGAAATGTTCTTTTGGATGATAATTGTGATGCTGTTCTGGTTCCCTAGTGCTGCTCTGACAGGAATATACCACGAATGGGATGGCTTGAACAAACAGGAGTGTTTATTCTCTCACATTTTGGAGGCTAGAAGTCTGAGTTCAAAGTGCCAGGCCCTAGGGGCTGTGTGAGAGCTCCTCAACCTTGGGCTTCAGCTCTACCTCTTACTCCTGGCCCACCGAAACTAGAGGCATCTCTTCACTCAGGCAGCTACTGGCTGCTGAGCTAATAAGCCCAAGGTTGACAAATAAAATGACACAGTTCCAATGTTACCAAACCACATGGCAGGCCATTAACTCAAGGCCATTTTAAGTCCCAAGGTCGGCAGAGCATGGCAGGCTGCTGAACAACAACACGGCAACATGCAGGGTCCAAGCATGCCATAAGCTAGAGACTATCACCAACATTTCTCCTTATATACGGGAAGCAGACCACATACCAAAGGCTACTCAGCTACTTGTGGTAGATCCCATCATGGACTTGATTACCAGTCTCATCATGGGGAATAACTACATTCAGCTGCCCAGCCACTCACCTAGGTCCAGCCAAGTTGACATACAAATTTAACTACCACAGATGCTGTTCCTCTTATTTGTCATTCCTGGCATAGTAGACCATATAATTGTCTGAATCAAAATGACCAGTACCAGTCCATCTCAGCTCACTAATACCTACGATATCTGATCTTGACGTATTCATTTCATTTCTGACAACTTCCAATTTTCCTAAATTCATACTTTGTGCATTCCACTTATTAATGGATGTTTGCAGCTGTTTCTTTTCAGTTTGAGTCTTGCTCCATCAGCAAATGAAGGTCCTGAAAATTTTTCTCCATCCATATCATTAAGGTTGACTATACTTTGAGGCAGGAGCTCTGGTAGCCTAGTGCCTAAGGCGCTTGACTGCCGCCGACCAGAAGGCTGGTGGTTCAAACCCACCAGCCGCTCATTGGAAGGAAGGTTGGGCACTCTACTTCCATAGTGATACTGCCTCGGCAACCCAAGGAGGGGTCGCTATGAGTCAGGTCTGACTCGATGGTACATAACAACAGCAACAACATACTTTGAGGAGACATCTCTACTCATTCATATTTTGAGTGCCTTCCAACTTGAGAGGCTCATCTTCTGGCATTATGATCAGACAGTGTTTTGTTCATGAGGTTTTCACTGGCCAGTTCTTTCAGAAGTAAATTGCTAGCTCCTTCTTCCTAGTTTGTTTTAGTCTGAGAAGCTCCACTGAAACTTGTCCACATGGGTGACCCTGCTGGTAGTTGAAATAGAGGTAGCATAGCTTTTGACATCACAGCAATACGTGAGTTATCTGGAGGCACCTTGAAAGAAAGGCCTGCTGATCTGCTTCTGAAAAATCAGCCATTGAAAACCCTACCGAGCACAGTTTTACTCTGACACATGGGGAGTTGCCATTAGGCGAAGTCAACTTGATGGCACTGGTGGTAAGATGTTACAGCCCAACAGAGAATACTGTTTGTTTGATGCTCATGTTGATCCATCTTTAGCCAGTGAGAGCCCCTTGAAATTAATTCTTGAGTCCTCTTTCCACAACCTTAGAGAGAATTACTTTAGTATTTATTGATAAAATTATATGATTATAATTTACTTCAAAGTAATCTAAAAGACAGGAAATGTGGAGAGGTAGAGATGAAATTAAGATTTTTTATGAGTTCCTAACTGTTTAATCTGGGTGATACTATTCTAGCTTCTGTTGTATATGTTGATGTTTCCCACCAAAAATGCACAGAGTTTTAAGTAGGCAGAAAGGAAGAACATGCATTTGAAACAAAATCATTGAGACCCCAGTGGAAAACTGCATTATGTGTTAATTAGACATGGAGTTTTTAGACAGTTTCATAATCCTGGCAAATTTAAAACAGATTCCCTTTATTGGCACTAGATCTTACTTGTGGTTTGTTTAGTTGGTGTCTTTTTGTGGGTATGTGTGATACAGTTTTTAAGATATATTTTTCTGTTAGTATAATTGTAAAGATTAAACTAGCTCATAAATTCTGAAGTTTTTTATTTATTGGCCCCCATTATTGGACCTTTGGATTACCAAAAGAATTGAGATACAGGAAGTAAAATATATATCATACTTTTTATCAGGGCTGTGTTTTCTTTCACATTGTACTTGCACATATATTTAGGTTGTCCAGGAGCTCTGGTGGCACAGTGCCTAAGGCACTTGACTGCTAACCAGAAGGCTGGCGATTCAAACCCACCAGCCACTCCTCGGAAGGAAGGTTGGGCAATCTACTT
>NW_006921714.1:3684403-3685544 GCF_000298275.1 Orycteropus afer afer | reverse complement strand
GGGTTTGAACCGCCAGCCTTCTGGTTAGCAGTAAAGTGCCCTAGGCACTATGCTACCAGAGTTCCCAATAATATTATTAGTGGTTTTGAAGCAGACAAAAACAAAGAAACTAAAAAAAAGGAAAAAAAAATCTGGACAAGGTGGGGCAGGGCACCCAGGCTCTCTAGGAGCACACAGACTGGAATGGAATTCCTTTTAGCCTAGGTTTTAGTTGGGAGTGAGGGATGGCCTCATCTGCATTCACCAAGAGGGTGTGAGATACAAGAGTAACAAGGGGAATGTTATACCTTTTCAGTAGTGCGTGAGTCTGGGATGTCTTTGTGGTTCCTGGCAAGTGGAGCCTGTTCTTACGTCCCTGGAATCTGGGAGAACACTGTCGCTTTAAATACCCAAAATGTTCAAGCTACTTGTAAACATTCAAAATGGTGTGCCTTCCGGACAAGCAAAAGTCCACAGCTCAGCCCGCTTTCCTCTTAGCTGCTGCTTCCCCTTTTATTCCCCAGCCACCAGAGCAGTCCTCTGTGCAGTCTCTGCCTAGCAGGGCTGAGTTTTAGGTTAACTCTTAGGTCCTACCACCACTCAGCAATGTCCAAGCTGTCTATGTTGTCATGACCGCTGCCAGACTGCAGTTCCGTATGTCTCCTTTTTTGATATTTTCATGCAAATTCTTCTGCTAGTTGGAGCTTAGTCCATTTCTATATCCTTCCCTTCAAGGTTCAGGGATCCGGGATTATCTTCTGTATCTGTGCTAATTGGTTCCCATTTTCTTTTTTGAAGAGGGTCTGTGCAGTCTTTCTGCCTATTCCGCCATCTTACCGGAACTCCTAAAAGTTTATTTTTTTCCATATGGATATCAGATTGTCCTACCACCTTTCATTGAAAAGACCATCCTTCTCCCACTGCTATACAGTGCCACTTTTGTCCTAAATCAAGTGTTCATAAATATGTGGCTTTTTACTCTGGAACTTTTATTCTCACCCTGGGCCTTTTATTCTGTTCTGATTTTCTGTCATTGTGCCATTTTTCTGTGGCTCTATGTTGTTGTTGTTGTTGTTGTTAGGTGCCGTCGAGTTACTTCTGACTCATAGCAACCCCATGCACAGCAGAACGAAACACCGCCTGGTCATGTGCCAGCTCCATG
>NW_006921714.1:3678559-3684097 GCF_000298275.1 Orycteropus afer afer | reverse complement strand
TTTTTTAAAGCATGTAATTTTGATAACTTGTAAGAAGCTTACATGCTACAGAATGACATGGGACCAAAAATGAGAATACTTTATCTTTAAACCTTTTTGCTTCAGGGCCTCACTATGTTTTAGAAAGACAGATACTATGATTTCTTTTGTGGCATCTACTGGCATTAAGCATAATCATTTTTAATTTTCTTTCTTCCTATCAACAGATAACTATTAAAGCTGGAAGTTTGTATCTTTTGCTGGATTTTGGAAATTGATGTAATGGCAACAGAATTTATAAAGAGTTGCTGTAGAGGATGTTTCTATGGTGAAACAGAAAAGCACAACTGTGAGTTGTTCTGTTTTGCTTTCACGTCAAGAAACGTTTATTCAATGCCATCTTTGTGGTATTTGTTTTTAATATACTAGGTGTATTTCCTAATTTCAAGGGATTTGTAATCTCTGGGGGAGGCATACACAAAATACAAGGCTTGCTAGGTAAGTATTCCAATACTTCAGACACCCTGGAGTATAGGGAAGAGACAGACATCCAGTCCAGGAGACCCTTGAGATATTGGCCACAAAGAAAACAGAATTTGGCTAGGAAATCTGAACAGATTTTAGGAAGGTGAGGGGGAGAAAGGAAGTAAGAGAAGCTAAGAGTTGGACATGGGCATTCTAAGTAGAGAAAATAGTACTGGCAAAGGCAGGGAGAGGAGAGAAGTGTTGGGTGTGTTTGGGGGACAGCATACTGTGGTTCAATTTAAATAAAGACATTTTTTAGTTTATAGGCAGTGCATTTAAAATTGCCCTCGTAAATGGACTCAGTTACATGGATTGCCTCTCAGCCCAGAAGTAGAAAGACCTACATAGAGAACACCTACCCCAGGTCGATGCACCCACCTACTCTAGGGATGTGCACCCTTTGGATCAGTCAGCCATGAGACACCAGTGGGGTAGCACTCACTTAAAGAGAAAGCTGGACAGATAGGGATGCATAGATAAGAAGGGCACAGGGAGGGGGTGGTCCTAGGGAGGAAAGGAGAGAAGAGTTTTTTATGGTTAGGGATGGTAATTGGGGGCATGAAATCAGATGTGCATGGACTGTTGAATGTAAAACAAGTTTGCTTTATAAATTTGCACCAAAAGCATAATTTAAAAAAATTGCCCTTCATAAATGAATGACCAACGAAAGAAAAGACCCATAACTTTATTAAGACCCACATTTATCAATGACTTCTGGAAATTTCCCTATTACATGATTTCCTCATCTTTTTCAGGGTTGACTGGGATTCTGTTTACCTTTGGCTCCTTCTTGTATTTCTAAGTCTAGAGCAGTGCTTCTTAGTATATTTGTGTATGAAACCTTTTTCTTCTTTTTTCACATTAAAGCATTTCATAAAATCATACACAGTAATGGTTGTAGTTTTATCAGTATTTAAGTACTTATATCGACTCAATGGCAGTGGGTTTGTTTTGGTTTATAGATGATACTAAATATGCATAAAGATTAACTCTGGGTGTCCTGTATCTCCTATCTTAAGTCCAGCAGCTTAGAAACTGCATATCATATGTGAGAGTGATAAAACGGGTCACAGAAGCTTGGACAAAGAGAGTTGCTCTTAGGATGTTTATCTGGGGCCAGCATGTATTTTATGATCTGGTGAGGATTTTTGTAGACTTGGAGACCTTTAGCTTAAGAATTACTTTATTAAAGTGTTCAAGACTGATGTTAAACAGTAGTACTGACAACATGAATTACTTTGTTGACAGTATTTTTAAATGACTAGAGTTTACTTGAAAGCATTTTTGAAATTAACTACAAAATAAGCTTGTTTTCCATCTATGAACTCTTTTCTGGGAATGAGACTCTAAAAACTGCTTTTAGCATTTTGATAACCTCAAATTACTTTGGCAGTAACGTATTAATTGCTGGGATAATAGCTGGACAGGATAAGTGCGGATGCCAGAAGTGCATGATAGGATCCAAGAGTGGTTTATGTATCAGGAATTTCTTCTAAAATGATTAAATACATACCAAAACACATTTTGGGTTTGGTTTGTTATATGTAAATCCACACGCATATCTGTCACTCTTTTCATTTTCTTCCTTTATATGTAGTTTCCGTGGAAAAAGACTTTAAAGCAGCAGTTTCAACTGGCCAGAATACCACCATCTGTGTATCTCCATTGACTTCTGTTTCTGTGAAGCCTCAGGTTGGCTGTACTGAGGATTATTTACTTTCTAAATTGCCATCTGATGGCAAAGAAGTACCATTTGTGGTGCCCAAGTTTAAGTTGTCTTACATTCAGCCCAAGATACAAGGCACTCTTTCATATCTGGAAGAACTTGAAGGTAAAGTAACAAAATGGCAGACTTTAAAAGTCAACATGCAGCATGGAAATGATGTTATTGCTGTTTTGCTTTCTTGTTATTGTTTTGGAAGTAAAATATATATAAATGTTTATAAAATTTTATATTTTGCTCCTTTTGTAAATGAACTTTATGTGTAGTATTTAAAAATTTTTTTATTTTGTTGTTGTTTAGAATATGCACAGCAAAACAAATCCTGATTCAGCCATTTCTACATGTACAATTCAGTGACATTGATAACTTCTAAGTTTTGCAGTCATTCTCATCCTTCTTTTCTGAGTTACTCCTCCTCCATTAACATATGCTCACTGCCTACTAAAATTCTTACCTAACCTTTCAAGTTACTACTGTCAATTTGATCCCTTATAGAGAGAGTTCTTAAAGGAGCACAATGTTCATGCAGACATTTTTTACTAGTTAAGCTAAACTATTGTTTGGTTTTAAGAAGACTTCAGGAGATATTTTTGGTTTACAGTTTAAAGATTATCTCAGGAAGTGATAGTTTCAGGGGTCCATCCATCCTCAGTGACTCCAGGAAGCCTGGAGTCCATGAGAATTAGAACTCTTTTGGTCGGGATTCTTCTATAGTATCTTTGATCATAATGTTCAGTAATGGTAGCTGAGCACCATCCATTTCTTCTGGTGTCATGGCAAAGGAGGCAGTTGTTCATGGAGACAGTTAGCCATACATCCATTTCTTCCTTCTATTCCCGACACTCCTTCCTCTGTTGTTCCAGGTAAGTAGAGACCAATTTTCATTCCTTGGATGTCCCATTGCAAGCTTTTAAGACCCCAAGCTCTACTCAGAAAACTAGGAGATAGAACAGAAGCACTAAAGATGTTATTAAGCCAGTTAACTGGAATGCCCCATGAAACCATGAATATGCAGTATTTTTGAAAGGGCTCATTATGAAATCTGATCATAGCACATTTGTTGGTAGATTTGGCTTTTTAAAAAAGGAATAATATAATAGCCTCAGTTGGCATAGTGAGTAAGGTATTTGGCTACTAACCAGAAGGTCAGTGGTTTAGATCTACCAGCTGCCCTGTAGGAGGATCTACTTCCATAAAGATTTACAGCCTTGGAAACCCAATGAGGGTTGCTGTGGGTTGGAATTGACTTAAGGGCAGTAGACTAGCCTCAGTTATTCTTCACATTTACTGTGTTTATTTTGTCACCTATCTATCCATCAAGAGTATGCATTTTAAATAAATATTAAGATTTAAATAAGGCTTTTGAGAGGTATAAGAAGCTTAGTAAATTGAGAGAAGTTACTCTTCAACTTTTAAAAAATGATATCACTGTGTATTACTTGAGAGAAAAATTGGAATTCTCCAGTGGCTTACTTGTTTCAAAGGAGTTCTGGTGATAAAGCATTCAGCTCATAACCAAATAGTTGGCAGTTCAAACCTACCAACTGCTCTGCAGGAGAAAGATGAGGAAGTCCGCTTCCATAAAGATTTATACCTTGGAAACCCTAAGGGGCAGTTCTACTCTGTCCAGTAAGGTCTTTTTTTTTTTTTTTTTTCAATTGTGATTTGGGTGAAAGTTTACAGAGCAAATTCATTTTCTATATAGCAGTTCACATACTCTTTGTCTCATGACATTGACTGCAGTTTACCCCAATGTAACAGCTCCCCTCCCACTTCTCTGGATAGTTACCTCTTCCCTGTGTCCATCCCTCCATGCACTCCTGCCCCTGAACTGTCTCCCTGTGCATAAACAGCCCTTCTTCCTCCCATGGTTGTGTTCTACAAGGAATGTATCTACTTCAGGTATATGTTTAGCTCTTATGCCTGCCTTTTCGTTGGCTGGAAGCCACAGGTGTGGGTTCAGTTCTAGACCTGAAGGGCAGCTAGGGACCATAGACTCTGGTTCTACCAGGCTCTATCATACCAGCAAACCTGCCCTCCCTGTTTTCTTTCCCCTCCAAATGATTTTGAGTTTTGTTCCACATTGTTCTCCCTCTCTATCCAGGATCTCCTGCATAGATCCCCCTCCAAGTGGTTGACAGTAGTAGCCGGGCACCATCTAGTTCTTCTGGTCTCATAGTCGTATAGGCTGCAGATCACATGGTGTGCCAGTCGCGAGGACTAATTGTTTCCATGAATCTTTAAGTTTTGTTCCACATTGTTCTCCCTCTCTATCCAGGATCTCCTACAGCTTAAAACAACGTAGTGGTGTATGTGCAAAAGGGTTCATCTTTGTTGTCTGTACCTCCTGTGTACCTCTCAGTGTCTTCCTCTTCCTCAGTGCCACCATGTTGATCACTCACATTTGGTACATTGTCCTTCTCTTCACCCAAATCAATACTTATCTCTACCTATCTAACAGTATTCCCTCCCCCTCCCACCCCTGGTAACCAACAGAGCAAATTTCCTTCCATAGATAAACTATTCCTTGGCTTTTTACAATAACAGACTAATACAATATTTGTCCTTCTGTGATTGACTTATTTCACTCGGCATAATGTCCTCCAAGTTCATCCACGTTATGCGGTGTTTTGCAGACTCTACATTATTCTTTAGAGATGCATAGTATTCCATTGTGTGTATGTACCACAGTTTGGTCATCCATTCCTCAGTTGATGGATACCTAGGTTGTTTCCATCTTTTGCTATTGTAAATAGTGCTGCAATGAACATGGGTGTGCATATGTCTGTTCTTGTCATGGCTCTCACTTCTTTAGGATATATACCTAGTAAGGGAAAGGCTGGATCAAATGGTATTTCTAATTCCAACTTTTTAAGGAATTGCCATACTGCTTTCCACAGTGGTTGTACCATTTACAGTCTCACCAGCAGTGTATGAGAGTCCCAATCTCTCCGCATCCTCGCCAGCATTTGTTATTTTCTCTCTTGAACTTTGCTGATAGTGCTGGGGCAAGATGGTATCTCGTTGTTTTGATTTGCATCTCTCTAATGGCTAATGATCGTGAGCATTTCTTCATGTTTTTTGACCACCTGAATATCCTTAGTGAACTGTCTATTCATGTCTTCTGTCCATTTTTTAATTGGATTATTTGTCTTTTGTTATGGAGTTTTCTATAAATTCTAGAGATAAGTCCCTTGTCAGATATGTCATTGCCAAATATTCTTTCCCAATCTGTAGGTTCTCTTTTGACTCTTTTGGAGAAGTCTTTGGAAGCACATAAAAATTTAATTTTTAGAAGATCCCATTCATCT
>NW_006921714.1:3659919-3678459 GCF_000298275.1 Orycteropus afer afer | reverse complement strand
TCCACCTTACCAAGCATGACATCCTTCTCCAGGGAATGGTCCCCTCTGACAACATGACCAAAGTATGGCTGTATAATAAATGTTAATACCCAGTAGAGCAAACTTTTCCATCTTGCTATTCTTAAGATTTTTTTTGTTGTTGTTATTTGCATTTCCATATAAATATGCTATTCATGTTTTTGGTTGATTTCTGACATAATTGCATTGTGTGCAGAAAATGTCCTCTGTGTGATTTCAATCATTTGAGACTTGCTCTGTGGGTCTCAGTGTGTGGTCAATGTTTATAAACATACTGTGTGTTTTAGTTATGTAGTACTGCTAAAACAGAAGAACAAGTGGATGGCGGCTTTAAAGATATGTTCTCTCACAGTTTAGGAGGCTAGAAGTCCAAATTCAGGACACCAGCTCTAGGCTACAACTTTCTCTCTTGGCTCTGGGGGAGGGTACTTGTCTCCTTTCAACATCTGTGGGCCGAGGATACTTTGGAGATCTCTATGTCTTGGCATCAATCTTCCTTGGATCTAGGAGGTTCTCAGTGGGACCTTGAGTCCAAAGGATGCACTCCTGGCTCTTTTTTCTTGATGGTAATCAGGTAGTCAGGTTCCTCCTTCTTTCCTCATTTCTCTCTCCTTTTATCTCTTGTAAGATAAAAGGTGATACAGGCCATACCCAGGGAAACTCTCCTTATATTACATCAAGGCTGTGACCTCAGTAAGGGTGTTACATCCTACCTAATCCCAATCAGATCACTTCACGGGAATAATTACATTGTTACATAACTCCCAGATTACATCATTACATAACTTCCAAACCACTGAGAATCATGGCTCAGCCAAGCTGACACATATTTTTGGGGACACAATTCAATCCATGACACACTGTCTGCTTGCAAAGAGTGTGTCTCAAAAAACAAAAATCAAAAAGCAACTTTTTATTTTAAAAATGTCCTCTATATAAGTAGGAAAATAAAAGTAAAACTAGATATTGAAGGATTGAGTAGTGTATGGGGCAAAGAAAAATGCCTAAAATTTACCACACTATTTTGAGAGCAGGTTCGTGGCTGATCTTAGGCCATAGTACTCGGCATCAATAAATGTATTGGATTTTCTTTTTAGATGCCAAAGGTTTGTGATTTTGTATCACTAGAGACCAAAAAAAAATATTTATTTGCCTTGGAAACACTAGCTTTTGGCTAACGATGCCAAGAAAAAGATGTTGTAAAACATTAGAAACATTTGCTTTTAGGATCTGCCAGAGCATCTTTTGGAGATCGAAAGGTAGAACTTTCTAGTTCATCCCAGCAGGGACCCAGCTATGATGTCTATAACCCATTCTACATGTATCAGCACATTTCACCTGATTTGAGTCGGCGTTTTCCTCCTCACTCAGAAACAATGAAGCTGTATGGATCAGGTATGACCTTTTTTTATGCTCTTCCTCTGTTTTTCTCTTTAAAAAATCTGGAAATCAAATTAAATGTAAGTTCCTGGGAAAAATGATTCTTACTACTAAAAGCATTTTAAAAATAAGAGAAAAGCAGGCTTTGGAAATGATGTAATAAACATCATGACTTCTCTGTAGTGTTATATTTAATATAAAACAATTAATGGAATATCTATTCCAGATTATATCTTATTTTTTTTAAAGCAATTCTGTTTTCAGATTATTTTGTATGCATTTTTATGTCATCTACTTATCATTAATTCTATAAGATTCACTAGATTTTTTTCTTTTTTTCTCTAGTCTATGAAAACAGTGACTTTAGTAAAACCCAGGATATGATTAGAAATGTAAGCAAAGAAAATGAAAAAGCCTAAATAAGTATATAGCTTTTTTAGTTTCATATTTGAGACTATATCAATATCTTGTACATATCTGATTTATAAAATTTTCCATTTTTCAGTTATGTATATATATGTATATATGTATGTGTGTGTGTGTGTGTGTGTAAGGGAGCTCTGGTAGCATAGTGGCTAAGGCACTTAACTGCTAACCAGAAGGCTGGCGGTTCAAACCCACCAGCCACTCCTCGGAAGAAAGGTTGGGCAGTCTACTTCCGTAGTGATACTGTCTCGGAAACCCAAGAAGGGGTTGTTATGAGTCGGGTCCGACTCGATGGTACATAACAACAACAACATATATTATATATATATATATATATATATGTGGTGATCATAAACACTGAGTTTGAGTTAATCCTTAAAATGAGAAAGAAATATTTATATATTTATATACAGGCCTGCCTTGTGCTCAGTACTGTACTAGGGTAACAATTAGTATGCAGAGTCCCATTCTTCCAAAAGCTTACAGGTTAGGAGGGAAACTAGAAAGTGTTCAGTGTCAATTTATTTATGTAATAAGTACTCTTTAAATAGTAGATGAATAGCATTTAGCACAGAGGATTACATTGTTTCAGATTATTCTGACATGAAGAATTGGGGAAGGGAAGCAAAAAAGAGTACATCTTGCTCTTTCATGTTTGATGTGGATGTGACTATGTGTTGTTTGATTTGTGTTGGTTTCTGTCACAAATACAAGTAAAATAATGGGAAGAAAAAATCCATCATCAGGCTGTACATGTGCGAAAGAGACAGGGAGGCCGCATATTCTGACCTCTTCTAACCCCACAAGAGGAAGACAGAATCACTATCAGCAGCCCAAGGCCTTTATTTGTGAGGCCAGACATGCTACCTCCCTCTAGCCCTTTGACCAACCCTGGCACCAACCGTTCCTCCCACAGCACCCACCCCCTCTCTGCTGGGTTCAGTAATTCACTGCAGTGGCCACACAGAACTCACAGATGATGGGGTTTATTAGGGAAGCAACAGGCTACAGTTCAAGTTCAGAAATGCACTCTGTCTCTCACTTGGCCGTCTCACTCAGCAGCTGGTAGTCTCAGTAGCACATCACTATCTCAGCAGCACGTGTTTCTCATGTCTCTCTCTCAGCAGTGTGTGTCTCATGCCCCTCAGGAGCGTGTTTTTCT
The DNA here is from genome assembly GCF_000298275.1 of Orycteropus afer afer. NCBI lineage: Eukaryota > Metazoa > Chordata > Mammalia > Tubulidentata > Orycteropodidae > Orycteropus > Orycteropus afer. Next base: position 3,675,473 of record NW_006921714.1, on the reverse strand, counting down.
TCAGCCAGCAGTCACAGATACCCTTTCCTCCTCTAAGAGGGCTCCTTTTGAGCCTGGCAGCATGGCCAAACTACCCAACCGCAGCATCAGAATTCTATACACCTGAGAGAGAGCGAATTTTCCCAGAAGATTGCTTCCTGCCTTCCCAACAGAATTATCCCAGGTGGACAACTTTAACAATCAGGAGCTACTCAGTGGCTCATGGCAAATTCCATCACAGAGTTCACAAAGATGTACAGCTAGAAAAACCACACTAAGTAATTTACTACACTGCAACCTGTTAAATAGATATGTACATAATGTTCATAGTGTATACCTATAGCAAATGTAGTAATTCATAGTAATTAAGTAGAATTCCAGGATTCTTTTTTCTTTTACTATGATTTGGGTGAAAATCACAGAGCAAATTCATTTCCCATACAAGAGTTCATACACATTTTGTTTCGTGATATTGATTGCAATCCCCATTATGTAACAGCTTTCTTCACACTTCCTCCCTGTGGTTACCTTTTCCCTGTGTCCTTCTTTCCTATGCATTCCTGCCCTCTGAGCTATCTCCCTGTGCAAATACTGCTCTTCTAATCTGCCATGGTAGATTATTCTAAGGAGTGTAGCTATGTAGTGTAAATGTTCACCTTATATATCTGTCTATTGTTTGGCTAGAATTCCAGCATTCTTTCTCTTTACTATAAAAATTACAATTTTCTCATGTTATTTTGTAGTTTGTGATTTAAGGACCAATAAACTTCCTACTTCCTCTGGGCTAAGCAAATCTATGTTTGATCTTACAAGTTCATCTCAGCGATTCATCCAGGTAAATTATATATACATAATAATTTATCTTCAATTGAAAAATCAGAAATGTGTGATTTATATTAGGAACAACATGTTGGATATCTTTTGTAGCTGAATCTATTTTAATGTCTGAAGAGCAAATGCTTGGCTATTCCATAGACATTGTTTTAGTAAGCTCTTAGTTGACTACAAAAAGCATTAATTACTTTGTTTTTTATGAACTTTGCATCTTTCATTTGGCATGGACTGAGGGGAGCTTGAGCCAGTGGAATTTAAAATTGTGTGGTTAAAATCTGTATTGTTTTAACTTTTCTTATTGAACACAACTACCTTGTTATCAAAAACTAGTATTCTCATTGAGATATAAGGACTTTAATTGCTCATTGATACTAGCCTGTGTTCTCCTGTTTTTAAAACAAGATTTTTTGTTATTTTTATAAATATTTCATTTTAATGTGAGTAATCTTTTATCATTATTTAAAAAATAGAAAATAAGGTTAATAAAAGGGAAAAAAAATGACCTGTATTCCTGTAGCTAAGAGAAAAAGCACTGTCAATATACTGTTGTGTATGCTTGTGGACTTTTCACCATGTGAATAACATATAAACGTATATTTTATAAAAATGAAAATTTTTTCTAAAAAAAGCAACCACCCTTAATTGAATTAATTTTTTAAGAATTTAATTCTTTATAGTCCTAGTTCTTTAACACACATCAGAATCATTGGGTGAGCTCATCAAAATACAGACTGCCAGGCCTTCGCCCTGGAGTTTCTGGTTCACTTGCTCTGTGGGAGGCCTGAGAGTCTGCATTTCTAACAAGTTCCCCATGCTGCTGATCCAAAGGGTACACACTGAGAACTGCTGCTGTCCAGGTTTTTAGGTAAAAGGGCACTTCCAAATATGCTCTGGTTTTCATTAGTATTTTCAAATATGAAACTTAAGCAGTAGTCTGTTTTTCCTTTCTAGTAAGCCAAATCAAAAACAGCAAAGATTTTTATATATATTATCTAGTAAGGTATTTAAGACTTTCCTGATAAAACAGACACACACAAAGCTTTTTTTTTTTTTGCCCCATTACTGTCTGAAAGTGGGAAATTCTGATTGGTAACACTGTCAGAATGGTTAGCGTGCAGTTTGATAGGTATTGGGACATAAGTATTAGAATCCTTAACGTTTGATATGCAGTCTCTGACTACATAATTTTTTTTTTTATGTATAGAGACATGATTCATTGTCCAGTGTACCCAGTAGCTCTTCATCAAGGAAGAATTCTCAGGGGAGTAACAGAAGCCTGGGTAAGGAATAAAGTAGTCTATATTTTCTGCTTAAGGAAATTATTTCTACCTAATAATAAAATATAGTATGTGTAAGGTGGAAAAGACTCAGATGATAATACATATGTTAGCAATGTGAGCAGCATATAGGTACTCAGATAATAAGGTCCGTTTCTCTGTGTATAGGTATGAGTATGTCTTTTAAAAAATAGTGGAGAAGTTAGATATCTTTTGTTGGTTTTATTTAAAGTGTATTAATAGAATAGAATTAAAAGAACTTCCAGAAGCATATAATATTAAGATGTTATAAATATTATTTGGAAAGTTTTCTCTGAGGGACTTAAGTTCCTCATACTACAATGCAAGCCCGGAACAAGTAACTGCCTCCCTTGTCATGACACAAGAACTGGAGGGTGGGACTACCATAACTGAACTTTTTAATCAAAGACTCTGTAGAAGAATCCTGATCAAAAAGGGGAAAATAAGGAACAGAATTTCAGATTCTCATGGAATGCAGAATTTCTGGAGCCATGGAAGCTGGATGAACCCCTGAAATTACTGCCCTGACATAATTTTAAACCTTAAACCAAAAATGTTCCTTGAAGTCTTTAAAACCAAACAGTAGTTTAGCTTAACCAGTAAAAAAACATCTGCCTTGAGCATTATACTCTTTTAAGAGCTATATGGGATCAAAGTGACAACAGCAACTCAAAAGATAGATTGGAGCCTCAGAGGGCAATGAGTTTATGTTAATGGGGGAGGAACAACTCAAAAAAGGAAGGTAAGAATGGTTATACAACTTGAAGAATGTAATCAGTGTTACTAAATTATACGTGAAGAAACTGTTGAATTGGGGTATTTTTGCTGTGTATATAACAACAATAAAATAAATGTTTTAAAATAGTATTTTTCTATTGTGTTCTTAAAACTAGATTGTATCGAAGCTTAATAGGTTAGGATTGTTGACATTGTAAACATCTTTGTCCTTTACAATTCAGATACAATTACTCTATCAGGAGATGAGAGAGAGTTCGGGAGATTGAATGTGAAATTGTTCTATAATTCTTCAGTAGAACAGATCTGGATTACAATTTTACAGGTAAATCAATATAGTTAATACTTACTTTTCTTATAAAAATAACTATTTAAACATTATAAGCATCTTTTGTCACTCTCTTACAGAGAATGGGATCATACCTTTGGAATTTACAATTCTGTAATATTTTGCGGGAGCTCTGGTAGCATAGTGCCTATGGCATTTAACTGCTAACCAGAAGGCTGGAGGTTCAAACCCACCAGCCACTCCTCGGAAGGAGGGTTGGGCAATCTACTTCCGTGGTGATACTGCCTTGGAAACCCAAGGAGGGGTTGCTATGAGTCGGGTCTGACTCGATGGCACATAACAACAACAACATAATATTTTGTAGAAAATAATACTTAATAAAGCATCAAAAGAAAATAAGCCTGTATGTATGATGAATGTGTATGTGCTTTTACTACAAAAAGGAAATTGATAATGCCTGTAATACTACATTTTAGATTATTTTAATGTGGATGAAACTAGAGGTCTCAGTAGACTCAGGTTTACTTTTCTTATTTTTATATGTTGTTGTTGATATAGTCAGTCATTAACTCAAGATATATGTAAAATATTTGTATTGTCAATTTTTTCTAAATTTCAAGCTGTATTTTTAATTTTTTTAGTGCAAAGATTTAAGTTGGCCCTCCAGTTACGGAGATACTCCTACTATTTCTATAAAAGGAATATTAACTTTGCCCAAACCAGTGCATTTCAAATCTTCAGCTAAAAATGGCTCTAATGTAAGTGGCTGATGTTTTTGTTTGAATTTCTTTTTCTGTTTTTCTCATATTTGTCACTTTTATACATGTAAACTAATTGTAATAAGAGAATGTTTTATTTAGGGGAAACTACAAATTATATACCTTGTGCTTTTAAAGATAATTTTCAGTGTCAAATATTAAGTGCATTTAAGAGAGAATCTTAATCACTGAACTATATAGAAGGTAACAGTCTCTAAGAAACCTTTTTATTTCTCTTGTAAGAAAGGAAAATAAATATCCATATTTTTATTCCTCTTACCTTCCTACTTTTGCTTTAAGAAATATTTGCATAATTACAATTAGTTTATTTTAAATACTTCGAATTGGTGTAACTGGAAGACTTATGATTCTGAGTTTGGTTTTATAAATTCTAGAGTCTGCATTAACTTAAAGCATATATATTAAATATATTTTCATTTTTATCTTTTGATGTAGTTTGAAAGGTTAGTGTTTTTCCACGTATATCAAAATGTATCGTCTACAGGAATATATCATTGAAAAATAAGGTGATTAAAATGATTAAACCAAAAAACCAAACTTACTGCCATCGAGTCAAATCTGACTCATAGCGAACCCTCTTGAGTTTCCAAAGCAGTATCTCTACGGAAGTAGATTGCCCAGTCTTCCTTCTGAGGAGTGGCTAGTGGGTTTGAACCACCAGCCTCCTATTTAGCAGTCAAATGCCTTAGACACTATGCCACCAGAGCTCTTGATTAAAATGACTAATAAACATGAAAGAAATTTACTAGTAATCATAGAATTACAAATTTAAGTTACTTATATATTTTTTTCCTTTCCTCCCTCCCGCTTTCCTTTTGGATTGGTTTTCACATTGGGAAGGGTGACAAACAACAGCAAAAAGAGAAGTTGAAGCCTAAGATAGATGGAGGAAACATAGACAAAGAGTAACTCTTTCACAGAAATAATTCTCCTAATGTGAACAAGTTAGCTTTTGGATAGTGAGGGAGCTTGCATAGAGGGCCTTGAACCACTCTTACTAACTGTTGGAAAATTGTAGTGAATAGGAAAGATGCCCAAAACCAAAGAGGGAAAACCACCTCTAGTTTTCAAGATGAGGGGGTAGATTTTAAAAGCCGTATTCTGATGACCTTGGTATTAATCTTAACATGAATTTGTGACTGATTAAAAGGATGATTTGTGAAATTAAGAAAGGCAATATCCAGATTAAATTCTAGAAGAGCAACTCATAGCCATTTTCATTTCTATTTACATTAAAAATACTTTTAAAAAATTGTGAAATGATAAAATATACTCTTCCTATATTATAAAATGTTTTTAAAATTTTGTGTCGGCATAGCAGTTTTTAAACACTTTTAATTTATAAATTAAATATTTTCTTGTTTTTTAATTTTTTTTTTAAGGTTATTGACTTTATGGAAACTTTTGTATTTGCTATTAAACTCCAAAGTCTGCAAACTGTAAGGCTTGTGTTTAAGATTCAAACTCAGAGTCCCAGGAAGAAAACCATTGGTGAATGTTCACTGTCACTCAGAACTCTTAGCACACAGGAAATGGATTATTCTTTGGATATAATGCCACCTTCAAAAATTTCTGTAAGTGATAATATTAAGTAATATTAAAACTATTTTACAGTTTTAAAATAAGGAAATGGGAAAGAGCTATTCTGCATTTAGTTTATTTATAATGGATTTTTGTTTGTTTGTTGGAGGATAACGTGTATACTGTGGAATAATATTAAAATATCAGGACGGTTTTCAAGAAGCAATAATAATGATAAAGATAACAATAATTTAATTTGTTTCTTTAAAATAATTGAGTGAAAGATTGGCAGCACCGTTTCCCTTTCTCTGTGGGGAAATAACCTCTGGTTTACCTTCTCCTAGCACATTAGTTTCATACATCAGGGAAAATAGCCCTGAGTATGAATAACCTAAAATTGTTAATTAAATATTACTTTTGTTTTGTTTAGTAGCTAATAGCTTAGGAAAAGCAAGAGAGAATCATAAACACCATACTCAATTAGAAATTGCTCTGAAACAGATTAAAAAGTTGTTTTAATCATGAATAAGCTATAAAACCAAAACCAAACACTCTACTGTCGAGTTGATTCCAACTCATAGCTACCCCCTTTGGGTTTCCAAGTTGGTAAATCTTTATGGAAGTAGATTGCCCATTCTTCCTTCTGCAGAATGGCTGGTGGGTTTGAACTGTTGGTGTGCTCATAAATAGGATAGAATGGAAGTTCTTATACTTTTTATAAAAAACTTCATTATCTATAGTGCTGATTGAATTTTGGGGGAACATTTTATTGTGCTTTAGGTGAAAGTTTACATGGCATAATAGTTTTCCATTCAGTAATTCACAGACAGATTGTTCCATGGCATTAGTTGTAATCTCTGCAGTGTCACTGCTCTGCCTGTTTCCAGCCTGTCTTCCCTGTTTCCATTTGCCCGATTTCCCTGCCCTTTCCTGCTTTCTCATCTTTGTTTGAGGGGAAATGTTGCCTTTAGGAGCTTTGGTAGCATAGTGGGTGAGGCATTTGGCTGCTTACCAGAGGTCAGTGGTTCAAACCCATCAGCCACTCCATGGAAAAAAGATGAAGCAATCTACTTCTGTAAAGATTTATAGCCTTGGAAACTGTGTGGGGGTGAGTATGAGTTGGAATCAACTCTGTGGCAGTGGGTGGGTTGCCCTTTTGGTCTAAGAGCTTTCCTCATGGTGTTAGTGTTTATTTTATAGGCCAGTCTGTAATTTGTTTGAGAGGTGGCTCTGTCAGTGGTTTCAGTTCCACATCAGAAGGGTTGCTTATGACAGTAGTCTCATGGGTTCCTCCAGTCTCTTTCAGACCAGTAAGTCTGATCTGTTTTATGAATTTTAGGGTTTTTTTTTGTGTGTGTGTATGTGTGTGTTGATTGATTTTTGAGACCTGGTACTTGCTTCTGCTGACTTCTGTTAAATTGTTAGAAATCCCTAAGAATTTCATCATGTAGTTTCTATGTCATGATAACATTTATACAAATTAGTTACAAACTTATAAATCAAAGTCTATATGTAATTTTAAATTCCTTTAGGGTTTATATTCTGTTTACAAAAATATTTGTGGTGACTCCAAGTAGTTTTCAGCCTGGCTATGCATTAGAATCACTTTGGGAGTTTTGTAAAAATGCCCACCTTTAAGCCAATTACATCAAAATCTCTTGAAGGTAAGGCAGAGACATTTGGATTTTTAAAAAGCTCCCTGGATGGTTCTGTGCAGCTTGGATGGTGAGACACTGAGTTGGAGAGGAAATTAGGGATTAAAAAATAAAAATTAAAAAGAATTACTAAAATTGATCTAAAATTTCTTGGCAGTTCCTGTGTGTTGTTATCTCTCTCCATCTCCAGTGTGTTTGTATCATGTTTACAACAGCATGATTATTTTAGTTACTTATTTTTTAAAAAGCTAGGCTCTAAGCTTACATCCATTTTCTTCACAGTTGCTGAGCTGTTAGTAAGGACTTGACATATTCTTGACACTGAATATTTGTTGGTAGTAAGATATGAAACAATACATGATGGATGAAGACATCCCAGATTGGATTGCTATTATTTTCTGTTAAAGGTAGCAAATTTGTTTTTATCAGTCGTGTGACAGCAGTTTTTCACTTGTGTCTTTGGAAACTAGCTTCTTGTTAGGTGCCGTCAAGTTGGTTTTGACTCATGGTGACCCCATGCACAACATGTGCCATCCTCACAATCGTTGCTGTGCTTGAACCCATTGCCCCAGCCACTGTGTCAGTCCCTCTTGTTGAGGACCTTCTTCCTTGTTGCTCACCCTCTTCTTTACCAAATATCATGTCCTTTCCCAGGAATTGGTCCCTCTTGATAACATTTCCAGAGTACAGAGTCTTGCCATTCCTCTCTTCTACAGAGCACTCCGGCTGTACTTCTCCCAAGACAGATTTGTTTGTACTTCTGGCTGTCCATGGTATATTCAGCAAGCAAGATTCAGTATTCTTCATCAAAACCATAATTCAAATGCATCAATTCTTCTTTAGTTTTCCTTATTAATTGTCTTTATTCATTTATTCATTGTCTATCTTTTGCATGTATATGAGGTGACAGGACCCACCCCCAGAGGCAGGAAGGCAGGGAGTGGCTGGGGCCAGCAAAAGCAGCAGGATCCAGGTAGGAATCAGGTAAGAAGAGGGCAGAGAGGTTTCCAGCAGCTAAGGGAGATGAACTTGTCTGTCAGTGGCTTGCATGTTGTCGTGAGGCTTGAGGCTGTACCACCGGAGTTTCAGACGCCAGCAGGGTTGTTCTTGGTGCACAGATTTCAGCGCCGCTTACAGACTGAGACAGACTAGGAAGAAGGAGAAGGCCTTCCACTTCTCAAATAATTGGCCAGTGAAAACCTTATGAATAGCAGAGAAACATTGTCTGATACATTACTGGGCAACTTTATGAATAGCCTGGAAACATTGTCCGATACACTGCAGGAAGACAAGGCCCTTAGGTCAAAAAGCACTCAAAATACAACTGGGAAAGAGCTGCCTCATCAGAGCAGACCCAACCTTAATGATATAGATAAAGTAAAGCTTTCAGGACCTCCATTTCTTGATGTGGCACGACTCAAATTGAGGAGAAATGGCTGCAAACATCCATTAATAATCAGAACATGGAACGTATGAAGTATGGATCTAGGAAAATTGGAAGTTTTCAAAAATGAAATGGAACGCATGAAGATTGATATCCTAGGAATTATTGAGCTGAACCATTTCAGCTGGTTTGGAAGTATGGAAGTTGGAAGTATGGAAGTATAGATCTAGGAAAATTGGAAGTTTTCAAAAATGAAATGGAACGCATAAAGATTGATATCCTAGGGATTATTGAGCTGAACCATTTCAGCTGGTTTGACTGGTTTGGGCCATTTTGAATCAGACAACCATATGATCTACTATGCCAGGAATGACAGTCTGAAGAGGAATGGCATGGCATTCATCATCGCAAAGGATGTTTCAAGATCTGTCCTGAAGTACAGTGCTGTCAGTGATAGGATAATATCCATATGCCTACAGGGAAGACCACTTAATACTACTATTATTCATATTTATGCACCAACCACCAAAGCCACAGATGAGGAAATTGAAGATTTTTATCAACTTCTGCAGTCTGAAATTGACCAAACATGCAGTCAAGATGTGTTAATTATCACTGGTGACTGGAATGCAAAAGTTGGAAACAAAGAAGAATCACCAGTAGTTGGAAAATTTGGTCTTGGTGACAGAAATAATGCTGGAGATTGCATGATAGAATTTTGCAAGACTGATGACTTATTCATTGCAAATACCTGTTTGCAACAACACAAACAGTAGCTATACACTTGGAGTTTGCTAGATGGAGTACATAAGAATCAGATTGACTACATCTGTGGCAAGAGGTGATGGAAAAGCTCAATATCTTCAGCCAACACAAGACCAGGAGCTGACTGTGGAACAGACCATCAACTGCTTATATGCAAGTTCAACTTGAAGTTGAAGACAATTAAAACAAGTCCATGAGAGCCAAAATATGACCTCAAATATATACCTCCTGTAGTTAGAGATCATCTAAAGAATAGATTTGATGCATTGAACACCAATGACTGAAAACTAGAAGAGTTGTGGGATGACATCAAGAACATCACCCATGAAGAAAGAAAGAGGTAATTAAAAACACAAGAAAAGGAAGAAAAGATCAAAATGGATGTCAGAAGGGACTCTAAAACTTGCCCTTGAGTGGAGAGTAGCTAAAGCAAATGGAAGAAATGACAAGATAAAAGAGCTGAACAGAAGATTTCAAAGAGCAACTCAAGTGGACCAAACCAATTACTATACTGAAATGGGCAAAGACCTGGAGTTAGAAAACCATAAAGGAAGAACAGACTTGCCATTTCTCAAGCTGAAAGAACTGAGGAAAAAATTTAAGCTTTGAGTTGCAATATTGAAAGATTCTATGGGCAAAATACTGAATGATGCAGGAAGCATCAAAAGAAGATGGAAGGAATACACAGAGTCACTGTACCAAAAAAACTGGTTGATGTTCATCCCTTTTAGGAGATGGCATATGTTCCGGAACCGATGGTATTGAAGGAAGAAGTCAAAGCTGCACTGAAGGAATTGGCAAAAAAACAAGGCTCTAGGAATTGATGGAATACCCACTGAGATGTTTCAACATATGGATGTCCTGCTGGAGGCACTCACTTGGCTATGCCAGGAGATTTGGAAGACAGCTACCTGGCCAACTGACTGGAAGAGATCCATATTTGTGCCCATTCCAAAGAAAGGTGATCCCACAGAATGTGGAAATTATAGAACAATATCATTAATATCACACGCAAGTAAGATCTTACTGAAGATAATTCAGAAAAGTTTGCAGCAGTATATTGATAGAGAACTTCCAGAGGTTCAAGCTGGATTCAGAAGAGGACGTGGAACAAGGGATATCATTGCTGATGTCAGATGGATCTTGGCTCAAAGCAAAGAATACCAGAAGGATGTTTACTTTTGTTTTATTGACTATGCAAAAGCATTCGATTGTGTGGATCATAACAAATTGTGGATAATAACATTGCGAAGAATGGAAATTCCATAACACTTAATTGTACTCATGAGGAACCTGTACATAGACCAGAAGTCATTTGAACAGAACAAGGGAACACTGCAGGGTTTAAAATTGAGAAAGGAGTGCACCAGGGTTGTATCCTTTCACCATATTTATTCAATCTATGTGCTGAGTAAACAATTCAAGAAGCTGGACTATATGAAGAAGAACCTGGCATCAGGATTGGAGGAAGAATCTATTTACAAACTGCGATACGCTGACAACACAACTTTGCTTGCTGAAAGTGAGGATGACTTGAAGCACTTACTGACAAAGACTGAAGACTGCAGTCTGCAGTATGGATTACATCTCAATATAAAGAAAACAAAAATCCTCACAATTGGACCAATACGCAGCATCATGATAAATGGAGAAAAGATTGAAGTTGTCAAAGACTTCACATTGCTTGGTTTTATAATCAATGCCAGTGGAACCTGCAGCCAGGACATCAGATGACATATAGCGCTGGGCAAATGTGCTTCAAAAGACCTCTTTCAAGTGCTGAAGAGCAAAGATGTCTCCTTGAGGACTAAGGTGTGGCTAACACAAGCCATGGTATTTTCAATCACTTCATATGCATGTGAGTTTGGTTTTTTTGGTCATATGCACATGAAAGCTGGACAATGATTAAGGAAGACCGAAGAAGAAGACTCAATGCTTTCAAGTTCTGTTGTTGGCGAAGAATGCTGAAAGTATCATGGACCGCTAAAAAAGAACCAACACATCTGTCCTGGAAGAAGTGCAGCTGGAATGCTTCTTAGAAGCAAGAATGGCCATACTTCATCTCACATGCTTTGGTCATGTTGTCAGAAGGGACCATTCATGGGAGAAGGATGTCATGCTTGGTAAGGTGGAGGGTCGACAAAAGAGGGGAATGCCCTCAACAAGATGGATTGACACAGTGGCAGCAGCAATAGGCTGAAGTATAGCAAGGATCGTGGAGCTGGTGCAGGACCAGGCGGCGTTTTGTTCTGCTGTGCATGGGGTTGCTGTGAGTCGGAGACGACGGCACCTAACAACAACAACATGAGGTGAGTGAAAATACTGTGGTTTGGGTCAGGTACATCTTAGTCCTCCAAGTGACATCTTTACGTCTTAACACTTTAAAGAGGTCCTTTGCAGCAGATTTGCCTAATACATCATTTGGTTTCTTGACTGCTGCTTCCATGGGCCTTGATTGTAGATCCAAGTAAAATGAAATCTTTGACAATTTCAATCTTTTCTCCATTTATCATGATGTTGCTTATTGACCCATTTGTGAGGATTTTTGTTTTCTTTATGTTGAGGTGTAATCCACACTGAAGACTGTAGTTTTTGATCTTCATCAGTGAGAACTTCAAGACCTCTTAGCTTTCAGCAAGCCAGATTGTGTCATCTGCATATTTGCAGGTTGATAGTCTTCCTCCAATCCTGATGCCACGTTCTTCATAGAATCTAGCTTCTCTGATTATTTGCTCAGCATACAGATTGAATAGGTATGGTGAAAGGATACATCCAGGACACACACCTTTCCTGATTCTAAACCACACAGTATTCACTTGTTCTGTTCAAACAGCTACCTCTTGGCCTATGTACCAATCTCTCATGAGCACAATTAAGTGTTCTGGAATTCCCGTTCTTTGCAGTGTTACCCATAATTTGTTAAGGTGCACCCAGTCGAATGCCTTTGCATAGTCAATAAAGCACAGGTAAACATCTTTCTTGTGTTCTCTGCTTTCAGTCAAGATCCATCTGACATTAGCAGTGGTATCCCTCATTCCATGTCCACTTCTGAATCTGGCTTGAATTTCTAACAGTTACCTGTCAGTGTATTGCTGCAACCGTTTTTGAATTCAGCTAAATTTTACTTGCTTATGATATTAATGATATTGTTCAATAATTTCCACATTTTTTGGATCACCTTTCTTTGGAATGGATATGGATCTCTTCCAGTCAGTTGGCCAGGTGCCTGTCTTCCAAATTTCTTAGCACAGACAAGTGAGCGCTTCCAGCAATACCTCCCTTTGTTGCAACATCTCAGCTGGTATCCTGTCAGATCCCAGAGCCTTGTTTTTCATTAATGTCGTCAGTGCAGCTTGGACTTCTGCCTTCAGTACCATCGATTCTTAGTCGGATGCTACCTCCTGAATGGTTGAACATGAACCAATTCTTTTTGGTACAGTGTTTCTCTGTACCAAAAATTCCAACTTGCGCATCTCAATCACCCCTAGTTATCAGGGCATCTTGATTACATGTTTTATTAATTGCAGACAGCAGAAGTTAGTAAAAATCTTCAATTTCTTCATCTTTGGCATTAGTGGTTGATGGATAATCTGCAACCATATTTTACTGAAGGCACAATGTGTTATTCAGATGTAAGATTCCTGTGTTTCTACTTTAAAGAGCAAAAGAGTGTATCAGAACATAGCTCAGTGAAGATATTTTCTGGGGAACTGAGATACTATAATCTTATGTGCCTTAAAAAATCTAAATGAATTGAATGCCAAAGCTAAGTTTCTACTAAAACTTCCTTCATATATTAGAGGTCTTATAAATATTTTGGCTGTTGCTGTACGCCAAGTGCCAGGGACAGAAAGATCAGTTCCTTGAAAGAAGAATATTTGGCTGATATTGAGCCAATGATTTTATATTACTGAGTGTAAAATAAAATGTATCATATTGGCTAAGGGAAGAATACTATGTTTTATTTTGTGTGTTGAGGAGGAAATGTGATGTCCTGATTGTGCCTTTGGAGAGCCAGACTTTTTCACCCAATCCTCAGTGACAACTATTTCACCATGAACAGCAGGAGAATTTTGATGTAGGGCTAGTGTTTTTCACAGTACAGAGTTTTTAACTTTGACAAATAGGAATAGAAATATTTATTTGTGATTTCAGATTTCTGTGTTGAGTGATATGGAAGAGACAAGGGTAGCTTGAGGAGATAGTTGACATTTATCAGTGTGTCCCTAGGAGTAGTGTCACCTAGTGTGGCAGTTCATGGTGTCATCCTTCCATGGTGGACCTTCTCCCATACCAGATCATACAGAATTCTTAGCAATATTTATTGTCAGTTTTAATCATAGAATATGTGATATAGTTATAAATTGCTTTAATGTAATTTCTCTTACATTATATGAATACTAACAACAAAAGTATTTTATAAACTATTTCTTCATTACATTAATCACCACATTATTAGTAACTGAGTAGGAGGTTTTTTTTTTTTTTTTTTTTTTTTTTTTTTTTTAACTTTCCTCCTTTTCCTTTAATTACTATTTCATTCTCAAAAAAATTATGGCTATAGGTTCAAATACTTAATATAGTACCACAGTACTATAGCTAAAACACAGGAAGATTTGACAAAATCATCAACTATAAAAACACCACCAACAATGAAAAAGTGCTTGCAGTGTGTGCCAGTAGCATATGCAAATGAAACCATGTGCTTTGAAGCATCACTATAATTGAGTAATAATGACAGCTCTGACTGGAGCGCATTAGAAGGTTCAAAAAGTTAATCAGCATAGAATTTTAGCTTTGTAGGTAGGTATATTGATACATGTAGCCGGGCTTAGGAAAATGTCTTTGTTGTGATAGCTACCTACAGGGATATTTTTATAAAAACTAGTCAATGTCTGTTGAAACACTGCAAAGAAATTTTATAGACAGTCATTTTGGTGTCACTCCCTCTGACAGGATCACCTGGTATGGTCTGTGCACCCCCATTCCCCCCCAGCGATGTCACTGCATTTATAAAGAATTAGCCATGTGACTGACACTGTACTAAATGATCTAATGCTCACACCAGACTTTTGAGTTTGGGGCTATTGTTATTCCTGTAGTGGAGACAGAGAAATCACAAGTAAATATTTCTATTACTATTTGTCAAAGTCAAAAACTCTGTACTGTGAAAAACACTAGCCCTACATAGAACACTTGTCTGGTTTCTCACAGCAAGTAGTTGGGAAGCCAAGATTTGAACATAGACAGTCTGATTCTCCAGCCAGCTCTCTCAAAGAAGATGTTCTCAAATATCACCAGATCGTGGTTTTCTCTAGTTATGTTTAATGTTTCAATGTTAATGGTGCCAAGAAAGCTAATAATGTTTTCTTTTCTTTAAAAAACAGTTTTGGGGCGACAAGGGAAAAATAAAAAAAATTTGCATTGAAAGAAATGTATAGAGATCATGTCTTATATCGTCCATAGTTTTGAGCTTATTAGATACATACATTAATTACATACGCAGTGATTGGAATTAGAGTTTTTGGTCATTGAACACCACTTGGAATAGTTTTTCATGATCTGAATTAATGCCTTGGCACATATACTGAATTAGTGAGATAACCTTGGCAAGTAGGAAATGGTAAACTCATTGCCAAAAGCTGTCTTGTTTTAGGAGAGTGAACTCTGCAGTTGTGCAACAAGAGAAATCTTGCCACTGTTAGCTATTTTCATAAGTGTTATTTCATTGTGTGTACAAAACCATAATGAAAATAATAGGAATTTTATCCATGCTTTCCTTTATGTTTTATAAATAATAAGTGATTACCAATTTTTAAATACCAAGGACAGCAACATTTTTAATCAGCAAAAGTTTTATATATAACTACTAAATTAGTTCATTTGAGGAGTTATTAATTTATTTTCATTCTGATTAGAAGGAGAAGCAGTAGATTCATTTATTTATTAGAATTTTGCATGTGTTGCCAAAATAAATCATTGTTATCATTGTTTTAGATTTTCATTTTAGACTTCTTTAACAAGGGACTCTAACCTCAACAGTTGAGTTTGTATTTTTAAGGATTCACTTTTCGCGATCTGATCTTGGTTTCTTATGGCATGACCAATTTTAAAACACAGAAGCATGTTTTAAGAAAATGCCCAAACTTCAGTCAGTGGCCTGTTTTTTGTTTCTTTCCATGAACGATAGACTAGTTATTGGAGAATACTAGATGATGTTGTTGTTGTTGTTAAGTGCCGTCGAGTCATTTCCGACTCATAGCAACCCCATGCACAGCAGAACGAAACACTGCCCAATCCCGCGCCAGCCCCACA
>NW_006921714.1:3643734-3656374 GCF_000298275.1 Orycteropus afer afer | reverse complement strand
CTTTGGGCATCCCTGAGTTGTCTCTCCTCACCTGTAGCCCTGGGGCTTATACTAGATGATAATCAAATATAAATCTTAATAAAACATCATTCAGTAATATTAAGACTTGTATCTGCCCATGTGGAGCCCTGCTGAGATCTGTCAACATTATATTGTTGCTTTGTTTTTGTTCTTAATCTTTTCAACATGTGAATAGTAATGTTTGTGTGTTCAGACAACTTCATATTTCTGTCTTTTATTTTTCACTCCAGGGACCTTGGAATCCCATAATAGACTGGCTTGTGTTGAATTTCACCAACTTTCTTTGGTTGTTTATCAGCAGTACTGAAGAGTACATTTTAATTTTTTTTCCCTTCTCTAAAACCAGTTGCTACACATTGATTCTAAGGCATGGTGACCCCATGTGTGTCAGAGCAGGACTGTGGGCTTCATGACACTCTCAGTGGCTGATTTTTTCACAAGTAGATCACCAGGCCTTTCTTCTGAGATGCCTGTAGGTGGGCACAGACCTCCAGCCTTTCAGCTCGCAGCCAAGCACACACACACACACACACACACACACACACACACCCCGGGACTCCTCTCCCTCTCTGTTGTTGTCGAGTGCTGTCCAGTGGCTTTTGACTCCTACAGACTCTCCAGGACAGACCAGAACTGCTCCGTAGGTTTTCTTATGCTGAAATCCCTGCAGGAGCAGGCCATCTAAGTATCCTTTGTTTACTGTTTGCCTCAGGTTTCCTTTGACCTTTTCCTTAGTATTTGCAAGTGCCATGTCATGCTTTCCTTATCTTCCTTCTTGCCTGCTTTCTTATTTTTTACTTCCATTCAGCATAATAATGCAACTCTTACTTCACCGAGCTGTTCTGTTCGCTGTAGTAATCCTTTGTTCTCTCTGAGTCAGAGCCCACTCAGTGGCAACTAACAACAACTCTGATTTCTGTAATTGGAAAATTAATGATGATTTTCATATGTAACATTTTTATTATTATATTTCATATGCTATTTAAGAATAATGCAAATTAATACATTTAACACTTTTGAAAATGTGCTCCTATTGCATTTATTTCACTGATATTTTCTCTAGTAATACTTCTTAGGAACTATGTGAATTGACTTTTTGTCTCGCTGAGTTTGAAGGTTCAGTATGTAGGCTTAACTTTTATTTATAGGATGCATGAGATTTAACTTCTTAACTTTGTCTTACAACTATAGCTTTGTTGGCAAGGGTGTGACAATTGGATTTTAGATAAAATAGAATTTGAGGCAAAAAATCTTTAAGTGGTACTTTCAGAATTTCTAACCTTAGCTCTGTATCTTTGAACTTTTGAGATATCCCAAGACTTTGTTTATCAAATGACAGTTTTTTGATATGCAGGTCTGCCATGCAGAGCTTGAGTTGGGGACTTGTTTTCAAGCAATAAATAGCAGAATGCAGTTACAAATTCTTGAAGCACAATATCTTCCAAGCTCATCAACACCTTTGACTTTGAGTAAGTATATCAATGGTTCAAAATGGAATCTTCAAAAAGTATTAGTAAAAGATTTTTTTCCTATGTTTCCTATATTTCTTACAGTAGAGATTAACATCTTAGTAGCTTTTTGCTGCTTTAACTTAAAATTACTTTATTGGATTTCAAATTTTAGCTACTGTGCTTGCCTTAATCCACTGGTCTTTTGATCCTTATCCAATTGTGACCTCTCTGTGTTTGATACTGCTCCTTATTTAGCACATAAGTTCACAGAGGTTGAGTGTCCGGAGGATTGTCAGGTTTGTATCACCAACCTTGATCATGTCTTTAGATGGATGTTCTGCTAATTGGAAACGTTCTTCAAAACAAAACAAAACCCAAAATATCAAAAAAAAAAAAAAAAGACTGTCTTAGTTATCTAATGCTGTTATAACAGAAATACTACAAATCGATAGCTTTAATAACCAGAAGTTTATTCTCATAGTTTAAGGATCTCGGAGTCCGAATTCAGGGTAATAGCTCTAGAGGAAGGCTCTCAGCTTTGGGGGAAGGTCCTTGTCTTTTTTCAATATTTATGGGCCTGGTGTTCCTTGCAAATGTCTTGGCATCAGTCTTCCCCTGGGTCTGGGAGGTTCTCAGCACAGGGTTCAAAGGATGTGTTCCACTTTCAGCTCTTCTTGGTGACAGGAGGTCTCTTTGAGTGCTGCTCACTTCCTTAATCTGTTTCATATCTCAAAAGAGATTGACCCAGGATACAACCTAATCATGTAGTTTCTATCCTGCAGAATAACTGCCTCTAATCCTGCCTCATTAACATCATAGAGGTTAGGATTTACAACACACAGGATTAATTATATCAGATCACAAAAAATGGAGGATAATTACATAATACTGAGAGTCATAGCCTGGTCAAGTTGACACATATTTTGGGAGGACACTCTGCTGGCATACTGGGTAAGGCATTTGGCTGCTAGCCAGAAACTCAGAAGTTCAAACCCACCAACTTCTCCTTGGGAGGAAGATGAGGCAATCTACTTCCATAAATATTCCATTGGGGGTTGTTATGAGTCGAATAGACTCAATAGCAATGGGCTTGGTTTTTGCTTGTGGGAGGACACAATTCAATCCATAACACAAAGTTTGGCCCATTTTTCCCTCCCTTGGTGGGAGAGACATTCTTGAGTTCCTACTAACCTAATGCCATGCTTCCACTATTTATTCCTTACTTTCCCTTTTGAACTCAAAGATTCTGAATTCTGTGTGACTGCATTCTTGCCTTTATTTCCTGGATTTAATCAGTCACTAAGATTTGTCATTGTTTTTCCATGTCATTAGAAAAAAAAAAATGCTCTTTTTTCCATAACATAGAATCACCATCTGTTCATGTTAGGAGCATTAATTGTTTCCAGTGATAGTATCTGCCTCGCTCACCATTGTAACCTCAGTACTAGGAGGATATACCTGGGGTTGAGGATATGATAGGAGCAGGACAGACCACAGTGTCTGTCCTAATTACAATCTAGTGACAAAAGTCTAGTGAGAGAGATCTTAATATAGCTAGATTGTTGTGGAAGAATTTCCAAATGGAAGTGTCTAGGAGGCAGTGTTGGCACTCAACATTTGGAAGAATACTAGAAACTGTGTTTTCTAAGAAGGGAGAATAATGAACAAGATGAAGGCATGACCCTTAGGGAAGGCCATTGTAAGGACAAAATGAAATAGAAGAGCTATTAGAATAGAGCAGGGAGAACCACAATAATGGGAAAGAATTAAGGGAATAGAAATGAGAGAGCAATGATGGCAATAAGATCTTTGCATCATTCGAAAAAAAAGTTAACTGATGACCTTTGAGAGCTTAATGTGTTAGGATGAAATCTAGGCTAATGCACTGATCACTTTACAAGCTTTTTAATTCTACCTCTTTGCATTGATACTTGGTTCCTTCAGTGCGCTTTCTTCAGACTGTCTTGGCTGATTTGTGGCCTTTTGGTTCTGTGCTAATAATTCAGATAGACTACTCTACCTGGTTCTATGTTCAACATCTCCTATTAGATTCACATGTTGTCTTTCTCTCTATTATCTGTGTTCAGTTTTAGCAGAGCACATTGCTGCCCAGAGTTAAATTAGAGTTCTTTCTCTAACAAAGAAGGAGAAAATGGGTTGTGCTGGCAATTTCTGGTCATTACCACAAATACTTAGAGCAAAATAACATATGTTGGAAATAAAGTGTTGCTCCAGTATATACTGGGTAACTGCTAACCAATAAAAGCAATTGTAGCAATTTTGTATTAGACAAAAGACATTTGAGTCCAGAAATAGTTAAACTGGACAAAGATAGTGTTTTTTTTTTTTTAATGAAAAGTACATTGATGGGAGCATAAGCAGCTATATGCTTCAGTCCCCCCTGCACACACCACACAGACACAAGGAAAAACAAACAGATAAACTGAAAGTGGTGGAATCAGTGGTCTGAGAGCTCTGGAAACCAGTTAAAGTGTTACAGCATCTAAATGAATCAAGAAAACAGCTGATTATCAAATGGTAGGAAAACTTTCCTGTCTACTATAGATGCTTTTCCCTCTCCCTGCCTCTGGCAGAGGAGGGCTATGACAATGCCTTCAGGGCTGGCTGTCACCAAACTGTGCTCCTTTTCGGCTAAGGAGCATGGGGGAAGAGACACCTTTTGTTGACGCACTGTTGTGTGTGACTCTTCATATGGTTGGTTTAGCCAGCCTCCATGCTCCTGCAGGACTGGGAAGGAAGCAGGGAGCAATGCCAGAAGGCTATGGCCACCCTCAGCCACCTGGGATTAATTAGTATGAGTGAAGAAAACAATAAAGCAGAAGAAAAGGGCTGGTGTGAGAGTTTCTTGCAGAATTTAGAACTTTCAAGAGCACTATCTAGTTTTGCCACTCCTCGGAAGGAAGATGGGGCAATCTACTTCCATAGTGATACTGCCTCGGAAACCCAAGGAGGGGTCGCTATGAGTCGGGTCCGACTCGATGGCACGTACCAACCAACCATCTAGTTTTGCAAAATGGCAGATTAGGAAGTTCCAAAGCCCTCCTTCCACCAAAACAATAATTGCCTGGGAAAGATCAATCGTGCAGAAACAGCAAGGAGGCCACATGTTCTGACCTCCTCTAATCCCACAAGAGGAAGGCAGAATCACCTTTACCTGGCCTATTACTGCAAGGCCAGACATGCTGCCTCCCTCCAGCCCTTTCACCAACCGTTTCTTCCAAAGCACCCACCACCTCTCTCCTGGGTTCAATAATTCACTGCAGTGACCACACAGAACTCACAGATTATGGAGTTTATTAGGGAAGCACCAGGCTACAATTCAAGTTCAGGAAAAACGCTCAGTCTCTCTCCCAGCCTGCTGTCTCTCAGCCAAGTCTCTCACAGTCTCTCCCCCAGCAGTGCATGTCCCTCGGTGTCTTACTCAGCAACGCGTGTCTTTTGCATCTCTTTCCCAGCAGGACGTGTCTCTTTCAGCAGCACGTCCTCCTCAACCAGCAGTCAGAGAGAGTTCTGCCTCTAGGAGGCCTCCTTTTGAGCCTGGCAGAGTGGCCAAACTAGCCAATCATAGCATCAGAACTCTAAGCAACTGAGAGAGAGTGGGACCCTCCCAGAACATTGTTTTGTGCCACTCCCAACAGAAATACTCCAGGCTGGCGACTAGTAATCAGGATCTCCTCAGTTGCTAATAGCAGTTCCCACCTTGGAGTTTACAAAGACTTATGGGTAGAAAAGCCACACTAAGTAATTTACTACACTGCAAATTGGAACCAAGTATTTTGGACCTCTGGAACCAGTTTGGACGCTTAAATCAACTGGAGGAGTGTATGATGAAGGACAAACTGCTGCTGTTTCCTAAGTGAACCACATGCACCAGCAGGCTACCTGCCATCCCTCATAATGGGGGGCTGGCAGCCAGTGTTCCTAGAGTGGCTGGCTGGGGCCAGGGTTGGCAGTGAGACCTTGTTCTCTAAGGATTTGGGGTTGCACATTTTGGGCACTTGGGTTGATCTGGCAGTGTCCTGAAGGACAAAAAACACAAAGGATTTGTATAGACATTCTGCCAAAGAAGATATACAAATGGCCAGCCAATAAGCACATGAATGCTCAATGTCGTTAGTTATTAAACCAAAAAAACAAGAGCTGCACTGAATTGTACAGGTAAGACTAGTCGAAAGGCAAGTGTTTTGTTATATATACTTCACTACAAATTAAAAATAAATCTACTAAGATGATACATCTCAAACTTTTATGTACCTAACAGTAGAGCAGAAATGAAAGATTGTGAAGCTGAGAATAAAATCAAAAAACCAAACTCACTGCCATCAAGTCGGATCTGACTCATAGCAACCCCTCTCCTTGGGTTTCCGAGGCAGTATCACTATGGAAATAGATTGCCCAATCTTCTTCCGAGGAGTGGCTGGTGGCTTTGAACCACTAGCCTTCTGGTTAGCAGTCAAATGCCTTAGGAACTATGCCACCATTGTGGGAGGATGGGATATAACTGTCTGTCAAAAATGGGCACGTTGACAGCAGAAGTCCCAGCATTGAATTTCATTGGTATGGCTTAGTTCATGTACCCATCCTCTGACCCAGTCACTGTGGCCAAGGTCATGATACCTTTGTTGTCTAGGCCTGGTTTACATTGCCAGTCCTAGAGTTGGAGGTTTGAGGTCAACCCTATTTATTTACAGTAAGAGCTCTGGTAGCATAGTGCCTAAGGTGCTTGACTGCTAACCAGAAGGCTGGCAGTTCAAACCCACCAGCTACTCCTCAGAAGGAAGATTGGGCAATCTACTTCTGTAGTGATACTGTCTTGGAAACCCAAGGAAGGGTTGCTATGAGTTAGGTCTAACTCGACCACATGTAACAACAACATAATATAGATACATATATTGTTATATGGTATCGGAAATAACAGATATGTTAAAATTTCTTGTTTTTTAGGTTTTTTTGTGAAGGTGGCAATGTTTAGCTCAGGAGATTTGATTTATAAGAAAAAGACACGCTTACTGAAGGCCTCCAGTGGACAAGTAAAATGGGGAGAAACTATGATTTTTCCACTTATACAGACTGAGAAAGAAATTATGTTTCTTATTAAGCTTTATAGTCGAAGCTCTGTAAGAAGAAAACACTTTGTGGGCCAGGTTAGTAGTGAGTTTTTATCTTGAATTCCTTTCTTTTTTTGGTGGGGGGAGGACATTTAAATAGTTTCTTAACAAAGGAAATACAGAATATAATTAAAGTTGAATAGAATAAAATTCTTCAGCATCATAGATTAAAATTTAATGTGGCCACAAAAACTAAATCTTGCTGGACTTTTTGCTTTAAAACAAGTAGTTGGAAATTCTGAGCAACAGGCTTTCTGTCTTAAAACATCTATTTCTGTGCTTTTCAATTTTAAAAACTGTAATTAAGGTTATTTTTTCGCTACTAGGAAGTACTTAAGTATTTAAATCAGATTTATATTTAACCTGTGCATTGTTCATTTGCTGTTAACTGGATTATATTAGATTTCAGTTCCTAGAAAACATCGATTTTAACAGGAGCTCTGGCAGCACAGTGCCTAAGGCATCTGACTACTAACTAGAAGGTTGGTGGTTGAAACCTACCAGCCACTCCATAGAAGCAAGACTGGGCAATCTACTTCCATAAAGATCTACCGCCTCGGAAACCTAGCGGGGTCACTCTCAGTCAGAATCGGCTCAATGGCTGTGGGCTTGGTTACTATTTAGTTATTCAGTACTGGTGTTGGATGAATCTACTTTAAAAATAACATGTAAGACCTAATAGTTGCTTACTTGCCAGTCCTCTCACTTGTTTCCTTTGTATTTCTTTTCTTTACTTTGAGTGGATTAGTATAGCTGTCTGTTACCTTTATCTTAACCATGATTGTTTTAACCATATTTAAATGACAAAATCTGTATTATTTGTTTAAATGCTTCCACTAGACCACACACTGTTATTAACAGTCTACATGAAATCCTCAGATTATAATGTGAATTTTCAAAGAGTAATATCAACTCTATGACTCAGTTTTTCAGATGGTTTACCTAATATATTTGTTAAAAAATGTTGTAGTTTTATTGTTCTTTTATTCTTACTTGGAAGAGTTGGAGCTCAACAGTTTATATAACTAGCATACGTTTGAAAGCCATGAAGCCTTTTCTTTCTCATCAAGCCTCAGCTATCAAGTGTCAGTGGCACAGGGAGTTTACTTGAAAGATGATTTTGAGGATGGCCTTTAAGGTGATTCCATTTTCCTTGGTGGAAGCTCTAGTTGGAGGAATAACTTTACACAGACTCTTGTTGCTCAGCTGCTCCCACAGCCTCTTTGGTAGCCTGGGGTCTACCATGATGGGGTAGCCACATGTGGGATCAAGGTCTCCAACCCTCATATCAACCAAAGCACTCTAATTTGATCACTTTTAGAGATTGGAGTTTCTTATAAGATTCTACTTGAAGAAAAGCTGCTTAGACCAAGAAAGAAAGGAAAAATGTTTGAAAACCAATGACCTGCTCTAATTTACTTATTTTAAGGAATTAGAAGTTAGATCTCAGAGAATTTAATTCCAAAGTAACAGCATTTGTTAGTTCTAGAGCTGAGATGGAAATTCAGGTCTTCTAGGTAGTCCTAGTCTACCTTGTCTCCATGATACGTAACCATTGTGATATCTTAAATTTGTATGTTACTTTATAGATTTCCAAAGGCATTCCCATATATTGTCTAAAGTTACATAAGTGATGAGTCCTGGGAAATTATTTACTACAGACCAATGACTATTTGTAAATTCCATAAAAATTACATTTTTACTTAATATAAAATGTGTACACATTCTTTACCAATCTTATTTAAATAATGATTGTTATTGTTGTTGTTATGTGCCTTTGAGTCGGACCTGACTCATGGCAACCCCTCCTTGGGTTTCTGAGGCAGTATCACTATGGAAGTAGATTGCCCCATCTTCCTTCCGAGGAGTGGCTGGTGGGTTTGAACCGCCAGCCTTTTGGTTAGCAGTCAAGTGCCTTAGGCACTATGCTACCAGAGCTCCTAAATAATGATTAGGTTTAGTAAACAGTAATCTTCACAAAAAGAAGTGGTTGGGATAGTTGAGTGGTTGGGATAGTTTTAAGTTGAGCTCCTAGATTTACTGAATAAGAAAGGATAATAATAATTCTGGAGAAAATAATTTGATAATATCTCATATTAAGTTTTTTTGATTGAATTGGTTCATTTAATCTTCTGAATAACCAAGCTGGCTACATGCTGTGACATTCAAGTTTCAAAGAGAGAAATTCAGTTTGGTTTTACATAGTTTCAATTAAACATCCTTTCATTTTTCCAAAAGAGAGAAATTCAGATTTTTGGAAAACTGAAAGGATGTTTAATTGAAACTTTGTAAAACCAAACTTCTAGATCTCTTTAATCAGTAAGAGTACTTAACTATTTGAGCTCAGTGTTATTTGTCAATTTAAATGATTGTACTGTTTCTTTACAGGTTTGGATAAGTGAAGACAGTAGTAACATTGATGCAGCAAACCAGTGGAAAGAGACAATTTCAAATCCAGAAAAAGTTGTTATCAAGTGGCACAAATTAAATCCATTATGAAGATTTCACGTTAATTTGGTGAACTTGGCATTTATTTTAGAAGATTTATTTCAGTTTGCTACCAATGAAGACACAGATTGCTGCCTTTGTCAATATATTTATGGAGGCCATAATTATAGTACATAATGGATCTGATAAAAAAATTAAATTTGATGAAAATGAAATTATATCATATATCCAAAGTGAAGGAAATGTTTGAAAACTATACCCAACAGACAGTAAAATAAAGGATAGTGCCACTTGGGCAATAAAATAAATTATAAAACCAACAAGAATATCAACCGCAGATGATTATTGCTATAGATGATTTAAAAAAAAAAAAAAAAAGCTTTAGCTGGATATTCAGAGCCTAGAATATCAAGGCTCCATCAGTGCTGTAGGCTGTAGAAGATTTAGCCCACCAACCGACCAGGTGTTGCCGGTTCCACTCTTTACCTTTTGCTGCGTATTTTCTCCACAAAGTAAAGATGAACTGAACCTTTTCAACCTGTTTTGTATTAGGGAAAGTTTGTGCCCTGTGCTTTGTAATTTCTTACCCAATATTTCACTGCATCTTTGTAAGCTATTTATCTGCAAAAAACGAACACTCCATTTCCTTCAGAAATAGAAGACTCTGTTTTGGCAAGAATAAATCAAAACACCAGAAGTTTGAAGTTTAACTGGAAACCCAGAATAACACATTGCTTCCTCCCTCAAATATTTTCCTTTTTCTTTTATTTGGAGTTGAAATAAGATTATTATGCGTATGGCTCAGTCTAATTAGCAGAATGAAATGAGCCTAGATAGTAAGTTCAATATTTTATGGTAATCATTTCTTTGTTTCTATTTTTTTATGTAAATTATTTGTTTTTATAATTTACAGTGTTAGAGTATTTTCCCATGTTTATTCATTACCATACCTGATAGTCAAACTAAACCAAAAACTCACTGCCATTGAATCAATTCTGACTCATAGTGACCCCTTTTGAGTTTCTGAGGTGGTAAATCTTTATGGAAGTAGATTGCCTAGTATTCTTTCCACGGAGTGGCTGGTGGTTTTGAACCACCAACCTTCTGGTTAGCAGTCAGATGCCTTAGGCATTACGCTACCAGAGCTCCATACCTAATAGTACTATGTAGCAAATAATTTCTATTGTCATTTTCTTTCAGGTACTAGTTAGAATTCAGTATGTGGAGATCGTTTCAGCTTAGTTGGCTGTATGATTTATTGCCTAGAGAATGGCATTTTGGAGAAACAAAACAAATAACACCATCCATGATTTTGGAAAACTTGACTTTATTTTTGCTAATTATTAGACCAAATACTCTGTATTCAGTTCTATTTTTCTTTCTTTCTTTATCCCACACATACCAAGAGATAGATAATGTTGCTTTAGGCCAAAAATAGACCCTACTATAGCTTAAGCAATGAGCCCTGGTGGTTAAGCGCTTGGCTGCTAACTGAAAGGTCAGTGGTTCAAACCCACCAGGTACTCCGTGGAAGAAGGATGTGGTAGTCTGGTTCCCATAAAGATTACGCTTTGGAAATCCTGTGGGACAGTCCTATACTCAGTTGGACACTTTGTCCAACATTCAGTTGGAATAGACTGTGTAGACCCAACAACAACAAATAGCATGAGAGTCCCCTCTTTATTCCATTTCCTGTGTTCTGTATAACTCATTAAAATTTTTCCAAATAAATACTTAATTCTACTTTTCTTAGGCACCTCTGCCAGCTACAAAATGTACGTATTTTATATCCCCTGTGTTTGTGTATCAGTAGAGGTGACAGATACTCTGTGCCACTGTGCATTTTGAAATACCTCTTTGAAACATAGTGAAATTGGCATATTGGATATTACTCGCATGGACTTTTAAAAAGATACCATCTTGAATGGTGGTATTTGAAACTTAGGCACAATTGCAGCTATTTAGCCACCAAAGAATCTATGGTCTTTTAGTTATTAAATAACAGGCTTTGTTCTTTTTAAAGGTCTAGAATTATATTTAGCCATTTCTGTGGTCTGTTAATGCATTCAATTCCTACATTCTAGTATATTCTGTTAATGCATTCAGTTCTTGCATTCTGATATATTTAGTCATGTATTTAACTCAATATTTATTTACTTTTCAGTATTTTTATAATATGTGTATAATGTTTAGTCTGTTGGGAAAGCTATCGGTTCTTCTCATATGTCTTATCCTGTGTAAATAAAACAATAAAAATAAAACGTTTTCATTTAAAAGACTTTTCACATACAAAGGTAGGGAACACACAGGTAAGGTCTCACATGTTTAAATCAGTTTTTACTTAGTTGTCTTCATGTGAGAAGGTACTGAAGCTTAAGAAGTACAATTTTCTGTTAATACATACAGATATTATGAGAAAAAACATTAGGAGCTAGTAATCAAAAATAAGATACTATCCACAAACCATTTTCTTTGTATTTGTTTAGGTATTTCTTGGTCTTTACGTGCTGGTAGCAAAAAGAAAGGAACCAGAATGATGCAGGGTACCCAGAGAAACCCATGGAGAGTTCAAGTTGATAGGTTGATAGTTGGCACAGTGCTAATCCATAAAATGTATTTACTTATAAACTTTCAGATTACCACAGTTAAATAGCTATAGCCCATGTTGACACTTAGCAGCACCATTTGATGTTCATTTAGCTTTATGTGATTTTTTTTTTTTTAGCAGAACTCTTAGAAAAATTACCATTGAAGTATATCAGTTCCAGTTTTTATCACATTGTTAAGAAGGAACCCATGGGATTTTGAACATATGCTATGTAATTGTGGTCTCAAAATAGTCTAAGTTGGCTTTTCTGATACTAATGTACTCAACAGCCAGGTGGAAACTATATTTCCCAGCAGTGATTTCCATTGTTTATCTAATCAGATATTTGCTTATTTATTAACCATTTCAGAAATTTGCAATATCAACTGTATATTTCAAAAATAGGAGCTCTGGTAGTGTAGTGCCTAAGACATTTGACTGCTAACCAGAAGTCTTGTGGTTCACACCCACCAGCCACTCTTCGGAAGGAAGATAGGGCAATCTACTTCTGTAGAGACACTGCCTTGGAAACCTGAGAAGGGGTCACTATGAGTCGAATCTGACTTGATGGTAGTGAGTTTAGTTTTGTTTCAAAAATACACATTTCCTTTTGCCATTGGGTTGACCATATTGAGGGAAGTACCAGATTAAATGTTTGCATCTATGATAGTTACAAATACATTTTCCAGTGTGTTCTAATGTATAAACTATAATTCTTTGTAAAAAAATAAATGTCTGATGCTTGCATTTTGGGCTGAAACATTGAATTGAGGAAAAGTTATCTAAAATGGCCATAGATGAAGTACTATGTTCATTCCGAAATATGTAGATTTAAGATACTAAAAATACACTGAAAGACTATGATTTTCATAGTACGTTTTGAGATTTGTTCTCTGGGTCATCATTCTTGAGTTGCTGAGGCAGGAGGATGCTAAGAATACCTGCCCTTCATGATTGTTGCTATTTTTGTTGCTATATGCCGTCGAGTCGGCCCTGACTCATAG
>NW_006921714.1:3642157-3643634 GCF_000298275.1 Orycteropus afer afer | reverse complement strand
GAAGTAGGATTGCCCAACCTTCCTTCCGAGGAGTGGCTGGTGGGTTTGAACCACCAGCCTTCTGGTGAGCAGTCAAGTGCCTTAGGCACTGTGCCACCAGAGCTCCTGCCCTTCATGATAGGCCTAGATTTATTTTGTCGTTATTGTGTGCCATTCAGTCAATTCTGACTCATCAGTAGTTGCTACAAATTGATTTTAACCAAACCCACTGCTGTAGAGCAGTGCCAGACCTGACTCATAGCAGCCCTTCCTTAGGTTTCCGAGGTGGTATCACTATGGTAGTAGATTGCCCAGCCTTCCTTCTGAGGAGTGGCTAGTGGGTTTGAACCTCTAGCCTTCTGGTTAGCAGCCAAGTGCCTTAGGCACTACGCCACCAGAGCTCCCGTGAGTTTGTTTTAGTAGAGATAAATTTGGTTGACTGTCTCTTAATTGTCTTAATTTCTAGGTCTTTCA
This sequence comes from Orycteropus afer afer, assembly GCF_000298275.1. Lineage (NCBI taxonomy): Eukaryota > Metazoa > Chordata > Mammalia > Tubulidentata > Orycteropodidae > Orycteropus > Orycteropus afer. The sequence goes on along the minus strand of NW_006921714.1, from coordinate 3,643,181 downwards.
TTTTTCATGATTATACAGTGTATGGAGTCTTGAAAATAATTTTTTTAGTGAGCAGTTTTATATAGTTAATAATTACGTACAGAAAAAAAAAAGTTTCTTTAGTACTTCGTGGAAAGAGCTGTCCTAGGTGCTTCCAGGGGTACACTCTGCCTTTAAGAATGAGAAGTTCTTTAAGGCTCGTTCCTAGACTACCACCTCCCTCTATACTGTCCAGGCAATCTCATCCATACCCATGGCTTCAAATACTATCTACAGACTAAGGGCTGCCAAATTTATTATTCTATTCAAACATTGGTTTTGAGTTCCAGTATTACATAGCTAATGTGGTCATCTTTTTTCAAATGTGTCTTAAACTTTTGATATCCAGTCTCTACCACAAATCTGGTCTCTACTGTTATCCACCTGTTAAGGATTGAATTTTGTCCCCTCAAAAGATGCCTTGCAGTCCTAACCCTTGTACCCATGAATGTGACCCAATTTGAAAATAGGGGTTTTCCTTTTGTTAATGAGGTCATACCAGAATAGAGTGGGTCTAAATCTAATCCCTGCTGAGTGATCTTTCATGAAAAGGGAAAATATACATGGGGAAACATGGGAGGACAGCCACACTGGGGAAGGGACCATGTGGAGAACTGGGTATCATTGAATTGATGATGTTTTAGCTTGTTAAGTTATAACCACATTTTATGAGGTCTCCTAGACATTATACCCGAGTCATCTTAAATGTAGTTTTGGGAATCTTCTCTACCCTTTGCTAATAAATAAATGCATGTCTGAATTTACAAGCCAAAGAATGCTCGGGGCTATAAACAAGGAAGGAGGACCTTGTCGATAACCTGATTTAGACTTCTAGCCTCCAAAACTGAGACAGTAAATTTCTGTCTTAAAGGCACTATTCTGGTTCCCTAGTGCCACTCTGACAAGAAAATACCACAAATGGGATGGTCTTAACAAACAGGAGTTTATTCTTACAATTTGGAGGCTTTAAGTCCAAGTTCAAAGTGCCAGGCTCTAGTGGCTGGGT
>NW_006921714.1:3639928-3641157 GCF_000298275.1 Orycteropus afer afer | reverse complement strand
TCATATTTACACTCCCCAGTTTAGTCGCATATGTTAATCTTATCTTTAAGGCTGGAAGAGAATTCTTGGAAAGGCAAGAGAGATCAGAAACATTTTTTTAATATGTTGATATAAATTGTTTATTAACTGAATACAATTTCTTCTCTGGGGCACTGAGAAAGTACTTGAGTCTTTTCTGAAAACTTTTCATTTTTTTTTTTCCTAAAGGTATCTTGATTTGTTTGAAGCATGTGGGCAAGGCAAAAGGAAGGGCGAAATGTAAACCCAGGAGATTTATAGCAGTTACTCTTCAGGATGCCTAGATACAATAAGTTGTACATCAAGGGTCAAGAGAATCGCAGTAAGTGGCAGTATTTGGCTTATGATAAATGTGTGTGCTGCGTAGTGCCCTGCTCCAGAAAGGAGACTGCTGAAGATGCTTTCAATCCTGAAGCTCATATTTAGTATCTTTCTACCGGAGAGTACAGGTCTCACGTGGTTTAGTCCGCCTCTTTGACCTTTCCTTTTCTATATTCGTCCTGACTGTCCCCACCTATTTACCAAGCCAGGCAAGTTATCATTTAATTGACGATGTTTTAGCTTGTTAAGTTGTAACTACATTTTATGAGGTCTCTTAAACATTATACCCAAGTCATCTTAAGTGTAGTTTTGGGAATCTTTTCCACCCTTTGCTAATAAATAAATACATGTCTGAAGTCTCAAGGCTTGTAGTTTTGGATCTGTCTGTAGCGTCTGAATATTTGACACTGTTGATTACTCTCTTCTTTTTAAAACACTTTTCTCTGTTTAATTTCTGAGAAAATATTCTTCTTTTCCCTTTGGTCCCTTTATTGTTGTATTAGCAAAATATCTTTAAGCACCCTGTGCAGTGTGAAGGAAACATGACAGTCATACAAAGGGTATGACAGTCTATCATGTGATTAGTTGGTAGGCTTCATACAACAAAGGAAGTAAGAGAAAATTATCAGTCAGAATACCTCTCCCCCTTGTCTAAGAATATCTCAGTTCATCATCATAGTTCTGTGGAATCTTCATGCCAAGAATATATCAGCTTGGGGTTTGGAAGATGAGCTGGGAGTTGCCAGTTAGTGGTCTACTTTCCTAAGATGTTGTTGTTGTTAAGTGCCGTCGAGTCGTTTCCAACTCATAGCGACCCCATGCACAGCAGAACGAAACACTGCCCGATCCCGTGCCAGCCCCACAATCCCTGCTATACTTGAGCCCATCAT
>NW_006921714.1:3630770-3638063 GCF_000298275.1 Orycteropus afer afer | reverse complement strand
GGGGGGTTGCTATGAATTGGGTCCAACTCGACGGCACACAACAACAACAGTATTATATCAAGCTGTGTCAGTCATTTAAAATGTTTAATTTTCCATTTATTCCACATATATTTATATAGGGCCTCATGAGCATACCTATGAGAAAGTGGGGAAGTAGTGCTCAGCTGATTTCCGTGTAACTGAATGACCAGTGATGGTTGGAAATCTTCCAAACTGAATCTGATTCAAGTTAAGTAGACTAAGAGAGATTAATTACATGCCTGAAGTCTCTGAAATTGTCTGTCCTGAGAAAAAGAATAAGTAGTTTGATGACATGTAAATCCAGGTTCTTTGGGAATGCGTTCTTCCTTTTCTCGGGATTTAGAGTGAGAGACAGACTTGGATAAGATCTCAGTGTGGATTATTAGCTGTGGTCTTGGGCCTACAGTGGGCTCCCATGTGCTGTCTTCTCTTTGGAGCAATGTTCATATTGTCTGTCCTGCCTGGAACACTCTTCTTACTGTTCTCTTTCTCCATTTCACCTCTTAAATTTTTCGTTATTGTGAGGCACTCAGCTTGGAATCGGTCACTTCAGAAAATCTTCCAATGTTTCACCCCACCCCAAATTTTAGTTAAGGGCTGCAGATATCTGAATTAAATATTTTCAGTGCTATGCCACTTTTGTTTGGAAGAAACATTAGAAATGACTTTATAAAGTTTTATAAAATTAGGTGATTGTAGTCTTTCTGCTTTGCATATTGAATGTTCTAGATGTGATTGGACCAGCTCATCACATGTGCAGCAAGATTTTTCTCTTCAGCGGCTTGTCTGCTCTACCCCTACTGAAGTGACCTGGGAGTTCATTGATTGCCACCCTCATCTTACCACTCGTCCTTGCAGTGGAACAACTAGGTCATTATTGCTACATGCATTCATTGTTCTTAGACTTCTGCCAATCTGTTTTCAGTAGTTGGTGACAACAGGAAGTGTCAATTTTTAGATATAATTTCTGTTTTTAAATTTTATTATTTAGCTTACCTGATTGAGTTTAAAACCATAGAAAATGGACATTTTATAACAAAAAACTGAAGTCCAAAGTAAATGGCTTGCATAATAAGTTCATCAGCTAATTAGTGTTGTCTGAGACTATAATTCATGTTTCCTGATGTCTAATCCAGTGATCTTTGACTCAACAGAGACCAAATACCTGTTCTTATTTCCAGGTAATATGCTAAATGCAGTATGTTGGTTAAAATAATTATCGAATGTGTAACAACTTGACAGTGTAAGTCACTGCCAATTTCAGTTGTAGAAGATGAAATAATTAGATATCATTTATTACCCAGGTAAACAGACCTATGTCTCTGTGTAATCTATCCTGCGATAGTCACTTTCATTATCATTTACACTCACTATTGATAAAGTTCTTCAGGCAGCCAAGGGAAGGACATTGCTCTCCTGTTGCTATTAGGAGCTATTCTTTGTCATTTTTTTGTTTCTAAGTCTCATAAAGATTGACACATCACATTGTGGCCAAAAAGAAAAAAAAAAAAAAAAAAAATAGCACAAGTGGCAGTAAAATACCCTTTGTTTGAATTAGTCCCTCACTGGCCCCTGCCTTTAAGAATATTTAGACATATTGAAAAATTTGGAGTAGAATCTCATTGAATTCTATCCCACTTGATGTAGAGTGTACCTGTGGAGTGAGAGTCATCGTAATATGGGTTAAAAACAATTCCTCAGGAAAAAAGAAAATGAGTAACTATAAGCAGTGTGAATTGTAGCTTAAACTGTTTCCTTTGCTACTGGCAGTTGTATTAATAAGAGCAAGTAAGTACTCAGCTTTGAAACCCTGGCTGAAAATCAAACTATTCACTTACTGATTTGCCAGTTGACTGCAAACAGTTGAGGTGCCTTGTCATGGTAGACTACATCTAGGCCCTTTTCTTTCTTTTAGTAAATTTTTATTGTGATTTGGGTGAAAGTTTACAGAGCAAATTCATTTTCTATTCAGCAGTTCATACATACTTTGTCTCATGACATTGGCTGCAATTCCACATTGACTGTGGTGTAATAGCTGTCTTCCCACTTCCTCCCACAGTTACCTCTTCTTGAGTTCTTCCCTCCCATGCACTCCTGACCCCCAAGCTGTCTCCCTGTGCAAACTACCTTCTGTTCTCCCATGATTCATCGCTCCAAGTAGTGTATCTACTTGATGTAAATGTTCACCCCTATGCCTGTCTGTTGTTTGGCTGAAAGCCACAGGAGTAAGTTAAATTCTAGACCTGAAGGGTGACTAGGGGCCATAGTCTCAGGGCTCTCACCAGGTTCTATCAGACCAGCAAACCTGTCATTTTGGGTCATCCCACTCTATTCAGGATCTCCTGTACCAATCCCCCTACGAGTGGTTGACAGTGGTAGCCAGGCACCATCTTGTTCTTCTGGTCTCACGGTCATATAGGCTGAGTCTAGGCCCTTTTCTTAATGAGTAGGTCTATCAAAAAGAGTGGACTATGCCTCCTGCCTGATTCCTGACGGGCAAGACTTGAGTGCAAGATGCAGGTCCTCTGCGCAGTCAGTCCATCCCTCTGAAGCTATTACTCAGATGAAAACCTCAGGCTTCCTCTCAGTTGACACCCACCCTACCATTCAAGCTGTCTGAAGACAGCAACTAGTCTTTCAAAGTTTTAAGCACCTCAGAGGATTTTTTGATGTACATTTTAATATAGTAATGCCAAAGATGAGAGCAAATTCATTATATGAGACTGAGTAAAAATCTTAAGTTGGTCCTTGAGTCACTTTCAGAGGAGTCAACAGTCCAGGAATGCATGTTTCATTTTGAGCCACAAGCTGTGGTTACAGGAACAGGGCACCTGACTGATAATGAAACTCAGAAACCCTCTCATTCCTGGAATTTCCTGTTGGGAGTTTTCTGAGCAGTATGTAATATGTAATATTGACTAGTTAAGCAATACGCTGGATTTTATTATCAGCTCCATGTTTTAAAAGGGTGTGAGAGATTTTGGCCAAGAAGAATGTGATGTCAAAGTTAAGTATGGCGTCATCTCAGCACCTGTTACGGAGTATTTGCTTATTCATAAGCAAATATATCATGTACTTCATTTTTTTAATCAACTCAGATAAGCTAGCTATAAAATAATTAGTTATCTCTTACCCTTACATGGATGTGATTTGGGGAAACTTTTATTTTTAGCTCCTGGACAATCTTAGAGGGGAAAATTGGCCTCCAAAGCTGTATCCACAGGTTAATATATGTGTGAGGAGGTTTCTGAGGTGATTGCTGGAGGAGAGGGATGGAATCTAGAAGTGTGTTCTGACCAACTCATAACACATACAACAAGATTATTCTCTTCTGTGGTCTGGCAGCTAAAAAGTTTCCCCAAATCACATACAGCTAAGGGTAACAGAAAATGAATTATTTTATAGTTAGCTTATCTGAGCTGGTAAAAAAAAAAAAAATGAGTATATAATGTATTTGCTTATGAATCCAAGTTTATTCATGTGACATATTAGAATCCCAAAACATGAATGAAAATTGATTTTTTAGAATAATGTCAAACCTGCTAAGATCCAAGACTGTGCTCTTCTCCCTAAGTGCCTTGGTTAGGCACTTAGTTCTCCCACATAACATCAAGATCTAATTAAAATGAGCCTTCCCAAATCTTATACAGAAAAGAATCAATAGTCTGTGGGGTTTTTTTAAAGTTTTTAGAAGATGTTAGTCTCCTCCAATGCATGTTGCTATGATTACTAAGTCTAACCATCAGGAATTTCTCAAGTTTATATCTAATCTAACCATATCTCTAAGGCAGGCTTTCTAGACTCGGTCATACTGACATTTGTTGGGGTGGCAGGACAGCTTTCCTGTCCGTTGCAGGATGTTTAGCAGCGTCCCGGGCCTCCACTCACTAGGTGCCAATAGCAGCCTCTCCCCCAGTTATGATAGCTCCCAAATTCTCCAAATATTGTCAGATGTTCCTCAGGGGCCATGTCATCCTGGTTCAGAACAGCATCTCCAAGACAATATAGAATGTTAGAGAAAAGACCAAGGCAATTGTCTAGTTTTTAATTTTTCATTTTCATATGACTATGACTTATTATCATGTTGCTTATGGTCCAGTTGTGTGGTTTCTTTATGCTGACATGTGGTCACTAAGTAACATCATGAGAAACATAGGAAACATGGACGTTGTCCAGGATTTCATTGGTTGTGGTTCCACAGTCGATGCCCATGGAAGCAGCAGTCAGGAAATCAAATGACATACAGTATTGAGCAAATCTGCAAAAGACCTCTTTCAAGTTTTAGAAAACAAAGATGGCACTTTGAGGAGTAAGGTGCGCCTAACTCAAGCCACGGTATTTTCAGTAGCCTCATATGCATATGAAAGCTGGACAATAAATAAGGAAGAACAAAGAAGGATTAATGTCTTTGAATTATGGTGTTTGTAAAGAATATTGAATACATCATGGATGCCAAAAGAATGAACAGATCTGCCTCAGAAGAAGGACAGCCCGAATGCTCCTCAGAGGCAAGGATGGCAAGTTTGTCTCTCATATTTTGGACATGTTATCCGGAGGGACCAGCCCCTGGAGAAGGACATCATGCTTAGTAAAATAGAGAGTCAGTAAAAAAGAGGAAGATCCTAAACACGGTGGATTGACACAATGGCTGCAACAGTGAGCTCAAACAGCAACAGCTATGAGGCTAGCGCAGGACCCGGTGGTGTTCTGTTTTATGTGGGGTTGCTATGAGTCAACTGACTCAATTCCTAACAACATGATTTACTGAAGATCTCATGGTTCCTTGTTAACAGAGACTAACATTGCCACATTTAGATAGGAAATGAAGCTTTAGCATGTCAATTCACAGTAAGCTAATCTAGCTGACCCTGATGGTATTTTTCTCGTTACTTTTGTTTTTGTTTGAAACTAGATAAACTGATTATTTAGAAATCATATAGACAGACAAAAAAGTAAGAATTACCAGGAAAATTCTAAAGGAGGATAGTGAAATGGTACTAGCTTTGGTAGTGGAGTGCAGTGTGTTGCTTATATGGCTCTTCTATCCATACCCACTGCCATCGAGTCAATTCCAACTCAGACTGACTCCCATTGGGTTTCTGAAGTGGTAAATCTTTACGGAACTAGATTGCCCCATCTTCCTTCCATGAAGCAGCTGGTGAGTTTGAACCACCAGCCTTCTGGTGAGCAGTCAAATGCCGTAGACACTGTGTGGTAGTGGTAAGTCTCTATGCATCTATGGGATGTATCTTGAGTCCTGCCTTGCTAGAGGGTGTGACTCAACTACCCTTAGTTTCCTTGAGGGTATATATGTGAATGTCCTGGCTCTCTCTTGCTCTGAATCCTGCATTTGGTTTGTTAGCATCTCACTCCTGGACTTGAAACAGCAGCCAGTTGTCTGCCGATTTGGGTTTGCCAGCCCCTGCAACCACGAGTGAGGAGGATCCTCCAGACCTATGCCTGACCCACAGATTGGAGACTTGCCAGCCTTCCAGCCTCCACCACTGCTTGAGCCATTTCCTTGGCAGTATGTGAGTTCTGTGAGAGATTACAGCAAAATAAGGAACCCTAAGATGCGGGGGGAGGGGAAGCTCTGGTAGCATAGTGCCTAAGGCATCTGACTGCTAACCAGAAGGCTGGCGGTTCAAACCCACCAGCCACTCCTCGGAAGGAAGGTTGGGCAATTTACTTCTGTAGTGATACTGCCTTGGCAACCCAAGGAGGGGTCACTATGAGTTGGGTCCGACTCGAAGGCACATAACAACAACAACAAGAAGACGACGGGGTAGGGTACTGAGGGGAAGAGGAGGTTAGAGATGATGGAGTGGTACAGCAATTTGGAGAAGTTGGACGTTTGGGACATCTTTAACCTCCACCTCATAGGGACGAGCCTATCCTTTTAGGCTGATCCTTCTAAAAGAAATTATTTGAGCATGTAGATATAAAAAATTTATTCTGTAATAGAAATAATGTGGTGCCACACTGAAGTGGATCAACAATCAATGGGACAGACTAGAAAATCCCCAAACAGACCAAATACAAACACAGCAATGACATGAAGGTGATACTTTAAAAGAGTGGATGAAAAAAGTGGATTATTCAGTAAATGCTGTTGAGACAACTGGGTAGCCATCTGGCAAAGAAGTTTGGATTATAGATTGTACCACAATGATTTCCAGATGAATCAAAGATTTTACATTTAAAAGCTATACCATAAATTACCAGAAAAGAAAAGAGAAATTCCTTTCAACTATATATATATAAAAAATTATATCACTATTTTGGAAAACCCAAAGACAAAGGATCGATGGAGAAACTTTTTTGTAATTGACCTCACAAAGGCTTATTTACAAATAAAAATGTCTACAGGAAGAAAAGGATAAACAACTTACAGAAAGATAGGCAAAACTGATGAACAAACTGTTCTGAGAAAGGGAAGTATAAAACATGGTAAATAAACATTTAATGATACTATATTTTCACAACATAATAGTACTTGATTGGTGAGGGTGTGGAAGGAAGTGGCACTTTGACATATTGGTGAGGAAAAGTGTACATTTCTACAACAGTTGCTGTTAGGTGCCGTCCAGTCATTTCTGACTCATATATTCAATACAGCAGCGTATCTACAGAAGTAGCGGCTATGGCAATTAGTTTTAAATTGCTGAATGATCTCACAGCTGGCAATGGAAACTGTGATGGCTAATAGACACTGGTCATTGGCATCGCCGCCCTCTCCCTCTGAAAATGACATCTCAGGGCATATGCCATACTCTGGATATGTCTCTGGTTCAATATTCTCCAACATCATACTGTAAATGGAAAGATCTTTGATTACATGTGCAAAATCCCTTTGCAGCAGCACCTAGATGAGTGTTTGATTAAATAACTAGGAGGTGTGTATAAGCTACAGCTTGGGTGCTACCTCTCCTTTTGTCTTCCAGCTACCATGAGAATATTGTGTGTAACCCATTTTAACTAGAAATACACTGGAAAAGGAATTCTGGGGAATGTAGCCAGGTTGACACATCACAAGGCCATCACTGCCCATCCCTTGTCAACTTGGCACCTGTATTTATTGTTGTTAACCAAAAAACAAACCCACTGCCATCGAGTCGGATCCCACTCATAGTGACCCTTCCTTGGTTTTCTGAGGCAGTATCACTGCGGAAGTAGATTGCCCAACCTTCCTTCCGAGGAATGGCTGGTGGGTTTGAACTACCAGCTTTCTGGTTAGCAGTCAGATGCCTTAGGCAGTACCTTTTGTAAAAT
>NW_006921714.1:3626335-3630590 GCF_000298275.1 Orycteropus afer afer | reverse complement strand
GAAGATTTACAAAGCAAATTCACTTTTCATACAGCAGTTCACATATACTCTGTCTCATGTCATTGACCACAATTTAGTCTGGTCATTCTTGCTTCTGAGAAGCATTCCAGCTGTACTTCTTCCAAGAAAGATTTGTTCATTCTTCTGCCAGTCTGTGGTATTTTTAGTATTCTTCACTAACACCACAATTTAAATGCATTGATTCTTCTGTGGTCTTCCTTATTCACTGTCCATCTTTCACATGCATATGAGGCAATTGCAAACACCATCGATTGAGTCAGGCATACCTAGTCTTCAGAGTGACATCTTTGCTCTTTAACACTTTGAAGAAGTCTTTTGGAGCAGATTTGCCCAGGGCAGTATGTCATCTGATTTATTGACTGCTGCTTCCATGGGCATTGATTATGGATCCAAGTAAAATGACAACTTCAGTCTTTTCTCCATTTATCATGATGTTGCTTATTGTTCCAGTTATGAGGATTTTTGTTTTCTTTAGGTTGAGGTGTAATCCATACTGCGGACTATATAAATCTTTAATCTTCAGCAGTTAAGTGCTTCAAGTCATCTTCACTTTTAGCAAGCAAGTTTGTGTCATCTTCATATTGCAGGTTGTTAATAAGTTGTCCTCCGATCCTAATGCCTTGTTCTTCTTCATATAGTCCCACTTACAGATTATTTGCTCAGCATACAGATTGAATAAAATTGTCAGACTGTGGTGGCTTGTGTGTTGATATGATGCTGAAAGCTATACCACCAGTATTTCAAATACCAGCAGGTTCACCCATGGTGGACAGGTTTCAGCAGAGCTTCTAAACTAAGACTGGGAAGGAGAATGGGGCCATCCACGTCTGAAAATATTGGCCATGGAAAACCTTATGAATAGAGTGGCACCCATATACATAATGTTTAAATCATACTTAATCTTCAAAGAAAGGCAGTAACAAAGTCATGCTTCCACCTAACATGATACAGCTATCCTGTGTAACCGAAAACAGGTTCTTTCTTTCCCTAGATAAGACCTTTATAAAGACCTCATGTGTGTCCAAGTGCAACTGTGCCGTATAGGATTTTCAGTGACTGGTTTTTCAGAAGTAGTTTGGCAGATCTTTCTTCTCAGTTACTTCTGGGTGGACTCAAACTGACAGTCTTTTGGCTAGCAGCTGAGCGTGTTAACCCTTTGTACCACCATTCCACATTCCCTTGGCCCTCAGTGAGCACCTCAGCTCATTGGAGTTCTTTGCCCGGTTCTCCCTGCCTAGATTGGGTGGTGGTAATTCTCCACTGACTTTCATCACAGGACGTGGGAGCACTAACAGATGCTGTAGAGGATCTCCTGTATACCACCACACTCTTGCTCACCCCCATTGTATGATAGCACCTCAGTCTCTCTTTTGCTACTGATTCAGAGGAAGGAGAGGTGGCAACCTCAAGTTAGAGTTCAGTGAAATCGTTGTTGATCACTATTCTCTCTTGCTGCATAACAGATAAGTGTAGTGACTTAAAACAATGCATGTTTATTATCTCACCATTTCCATGGCTCAGGAGCTCAGACACAAGTTAGCTGTATTCTATGTGTAGGGTCTTACAAGGCTGCAATCAGGGCATTGCGTTGGCTGGGCTAAGTTGTCATCTGGATATTTGACTAGGGAAGAATTTCTCTTTTTTTTAATTCTCATTCAGACTATTGGCAGAATTCATTTCCTCCAGGCTGTATGACCGAGGGTCCCGCCTTCGTACTGGTGTTGGCTAGACTGCCTGCAGTTCCCTGCCACATAGCCCTCCCAGGCTTTTCATAACATGGCTGGTTGCTTCCTCAGGGCTAGCAGGAGAATCTCTCCTGTTTGCTAAATTTCTTCTATCATGAAAAATAATCACTGGAGTGACAACAGCTCATCACCTTTGCCATGAAGTGTAACCTAATCAAGCAAGCAACAGCTTATCTTCTTCACTATCTTTGACATTAGAAGCAAGTCACAGGCCTCACTCACATTCAAGGGGAGGGGATTATACAAGCATGTTGATTACTGTGGGTCACTGTAGGGTGTTTGCCATAATGGCTATATAAATACTGTTTGCTGTCAGACAAAATAGTGTAACAAGATAATATTTTCTATGGGTCCAATGTCATGATGTCTGGACCATCAAAAAGAGAATGTTCCTAGCATCAAAATCAAATGGATTCATTTTTATTGAACTCAACCAATTGTTTAAAATCCATGACACACTTAGGATTTCTGTTTTTGAACACATACATTTACTCGCACTCCTGAATTAAACACCAAAGGAATTTTTTAAGTGGCATAAACCTGTAAGACAGAATCAGAGATGTGGGGTTTTTATGTTTGTTTTTGCTGGTGTTTTCATAATCACTGATTTTGTCACATTTTCTGGTGTTTCAGCTACAATATTGTAATTAGTATTTGTGATTTGACAGAATGTTCCTTAAACACTTGGAGCCAAAAATAAATAATAAGTAAATCTCCCAGTCGTTTTAGGTAAATTCTGTGTGTCTTGGGGCACACTTTAAACACTCAACCAGGTAGTTTAAACTCTGCATCAGCCTGCACTTCCGCCTTGTACACAGCCTGGAAACCGGCCGGGGATGAAAGCATAGACCTTCTCAGGTCTTTCTTGATATATTCATGGTCTTTTGGACTCCCAAGAATATGTGGGAGCTTTTCAAAGCCCTTATTCTTCAAAAGGACTCATTCCCCAGTCTTTCTTCCCAAGTGATCTGGTTTGTCTATTGTTTGCCCAAGGAGCCCTGGTGGTGCAGTGGTTAAGTGTTTGGCTGCTAACTGAAAGGTCAGCCATTTGAACCCACCAACCACTCCACGGGAAAAAGATGTGGCAGTCCACTTTCGTAAAGATTACAGACTTGGAAACCCTATTTGGAAGTTCTGCTCTGACCTGTAGGGTCACTATGACTTGAAATAAACTCACCTGCAGTGGATTTGGATTTTGGATTATTTGGCCCAACTGCTGTCTTTTGTGTCAGGTGGCAATAGCTAAGACACTTCCCTTTAAGTTTTTTGGGCAAATGACTCTGCCCTCAGCGAGTCCTGGGTTAGGTGAAATCAAGACAAGTCCTTTAAGCTGGTCTTTCGGGGGGCCTTTTGTGTATGTGTGTGTGTGCCATCGAGTCGATTCTGACTCATAGTGACCGTGTATGACAGAGTAGACCTGCGTTATAGGGTTTGCTGGGCTGTCAGTCTGTCCAGAGGCAGATCAAGTCTTTCCTCCCGTGGAGCCACCAGTTGGATCTAACCTTCCACCTTGAGGTTAGCAGCAAGTGCTTAGCCATTCCTCCTCTGCCAGGGCTCCTCCAGGGAGCTCTAAGGCAAGTCAAAATCAGCAACCACAAGTTGCTGAAAATAAGGCCCCCTTTACTCTCCCTGGTACTGTTGTTGTGTTTTGTCATTGAGTCGGATCCAACTCATAGCGACCCCTCTTTGGGTTTCCGAGGCGGTACCACTATGGAAATAGATTGCCCAACTTTCCTTCTGAGGAATGGCTGGTGCGTTTGAACTGCCAACCGCCTGGTTAGCAGTCAAGTGCCTTAGGCACTATGCTACCAGAGCTCCTCTCCCTGGTACTAAGACTCCATATTTGGAATGCAGGCTTTTCTTTTTAAGGCTGTCACCCAACTGGTGTGGGAGATGGGGCCCTGGTAATGAAAAAGCCAAAAAGCTACATGGGTATACGGGTGGATAGATGGGTAGACAGGCTGAACTAGTAGGTATGTCTATGAAGCAGGAAGTGTACCCAAGACCATGTATATGGTTGGCAGAGAGTGGTCTTATAAGTTTATTTGTAAGATCTGAATTCCCAAGTGTATAGTAGAGCTGACAAGGGGCAAGGTTGTAGTCACTTCTTGGTCACAGCCAGCTCCCCAGAGGGACCAAGTTGTTGAACCTGTGGGCTCAGGACCATAGTCACAGGGGACATCAAGTTCAATTGGCATAACGTACTACACAAAACACTGTTCCACCTCCTGCTTTGGTGAGTAGTGACTGGGATCTTAAAAGCTTGCAAGCAACCTTCTAGATGCAGTGATGGGTCTGTCTCCCATCATCCAGAGCAAAGAAGAATGAAGAAATCCTAAGATTCATGGAAACAATTAGTCCTAGCGACTGGTACAGCATGCAATCTGCAGCCTATATGACTATGAGACCAGAAGAACTAGATGGTGCCCAGCTACCACTGTCAACCACTTGGAGGGGGATCTCTGTAGGAGATCCTGGATAGAGAGGGA
>NW_006921714.1:3611787-3612397 GCF_000298275.1 Orycteropus afer afer | reverse complement strand
TTGTTCCCAAGCCTCCTAACTAGATGCCTAACATTTGACTTGTTTTTCAGAGGATAAGACCATCTTTATTCTATGGTGACAGGTGAGTGAGTGCTTAGGAGCCCTGATGGTGCAATGGTGAGGTGCCTGGCTGCTAACCGAAAGGTCGTCTTTTAAACCCAGCAGCAGCTCCTTGGGAGAAAGACCTGGTGACCTGCCTCTGTGTGATTACAGTGTGGGGAACCCTATGGGCCAGTTCTGCTTGGCCACATGGGGACTAGGAGTCGGCGTCGACCAAACGGTACAAAACAGCAACACAGCCATCCTCTTGGTTCTCGTTCATATCAACTAATTCATCAGAAGCAGCAACTGAACATGGATCTTAAGGGGGAGGAAGGAATCCTCAAAGGAGGAGGAGCCATCAGGTGGGAGCAGATGGAGGAGCAGCACAACATGACACCTGCTTCATCACTTTCTTTAGGGCTGTCCAGGTGTCCCTTCCACGCTGTGCAGGCTTTTGTATTTTGATGTGCTGTGGGGAACAGCTTATCCCAGTATTGCCACAGAGGCTGGAAACGAATTTGCTTCGTCATCTTCTCTCATGAGCAGGAAGAGCCCAGGCACCTGGAGC
>NW_006921714.1:3594046-3609702 GCF_000298275.1 Orycteropus afer afer | reverse complement strand
CATATGGAACTCAACATAATTTCAATGAGGATCTTAGCCGGGGGGATATAACTGCTTAGAGGGTAGATGGGGGAGCGTGATGAGGACAAAGAAGCTGTTGCACTGTCTGAAGAAATGGATTCTGGGCTAAGTATCAAGTGCTTATTCTGTATAAAGTAACTTCAGATGTTTTAAGTAGCTTACTCATTTAATTCTCACAACAGCCCTGTGAAGTGGCTATTATCCTATTTTACTGAGTAGAAAATGAAGTTAAGTAACTTGCCAAAGATCAAATCTCTGAATGGCAGAGCTGAGGTTGGAACCCAGGCCTTTTCTTTAACCATGGGATGACTGCTGAGAGAAGGTAGCACCAAATTAGAAAAGTTACAATAGTGAAGGAAAAATGACAAGAATGATTAATGTACATATGGAGTAGAAATTCAGCAGTTTTGGTGGTTGTCAAATATAACCAGGGCCTTAATATCTTTGAATTTTTTAAATTTTATTTTATGGCATCTTTGGAATACGTTAACTAGATCTTCGGGATCAGGACACCTTGGTTCTAATCCCAGCTCTGTCAGCATTTTGAGCATGTTATTTGACTGTCCCATATATCAACTCTAAGGTAAATTCTATCTCTAAGTTTCTTTCTTTCTTTGTTTGTTTGAAGAAAGTATAAGCCAGATTATAAGAGGAAGGGGACATGCAGTTAGTAACAAAGCCATAGATCACTTCTTGATTGTCTCTCCTTTGAGTTATGTTCTCTCATGTTCCCTTTCCTGATTGAAAGCATTGTAAAGCCTTTCAAAGTAAGCTTTTAGTTTCTTGGTCAAAGATCGATACACTGCTCAATTACAATGAAAGCTTATATTTGATTTGGAGCATACTACATTTAAGCCAACTATTCATGAATGAAGAAAACTCTGATGGTTTCTGACAATGGTATTATGTCCTTTAATGTAAATGTTAGGAAAGTAGTATAAGATTTTCTTGGGAACTGCCCTATTTTCAAAATTTTACTATTAGATGAAGGACCAACATTAATATGTGCTCTAAAACTGATGAACTTAACAGTCAGAGACACTTGTTGACTGACAAAGATAGTGAATAGATTAAGTGGAGAGAAACTCATCTCCAGGGAAAATGCTTAAAATGGCTTTGACATGCCCCTCAGCTCATCTACTCTTATAAATGAATTTGAGGAAAAAGGGAGGGCTCTTCATATTTTCGATAACTTCTCCATTTAATGTTAAATTCATTCTTACATCAAAAATAGAATTGAACATGGCATCAGGTTGGTGTAGTTTTTATGTTACTGCTTTCCTCTTACTTTGTAAAAACAAGTTGTTTTCTCAGATGACTAAAGATGCACTAACCAGAATAATTCTCCCCTCATAGTGTCATGAGGGTGATGAATTTAAAAATTCCACAATTGTTTGAGCTTTCTATGGTCAATCAAATGTATTTAACCAAGCAAGTCAAATTTGAGGGAGAAAAAACAATCAGTTTAATTTACTAGTCAGTTGTCAAGAATTGCACAGGCTCTGAGGTTTTGTTCTTATAAGCTGGCAAGTTAGCCTATTACTGTCTTTTGGATGTTGGCAAAAAACACAGAACTCCTGGGTCAGAGACAGGCTTTATTTCTCCAGCAACAGCAGCTGCCAGAGTGTTAGTAGGATGCCCGTTCCAGTTCCCCATGCCCCGGATGTCCCGTGAAGACAATACCCATCACAGGCAGCCACACATGGAGCGGGCTGCATTATAGAAGAGGAGTACTAAGCTTGGGATATTCACCATGGAAACCAGACTGCTTTTGTCCAGGAGGAAGGTCCCTTCTCCCTCAGTGTTGCTTGCTGCAAGCACAACTGTGAGCAACAACCTGGCTGAAGAGTGCCCAGGGCCTGGCATGCCTGGAATGCCCAGTAAGGACATGCAAGGGCGCTAGGGGCATGTGGATTGTCTCTACTAAAAGCAACACAGTTAACTTACCAGGTCTAGTCACAGCTGTATCAGCCTCAAAGTATTTGTCAAGTCAGGTTCTGTTTTACACAGATAAAAAATTGAAACAACACACTACATTGGGCAAATCTGCTGCAAAAGAACTCTTTAAAGTGTTAAAGAGAAAAAATGTCACGTTGAAGACTAGGCTGCGCCCGACCCAAGCCATGGAATTTTCAATAACTTCATATGCATGTGAAAGCTGGACAACGAATAAGGAAGACCGCAGAAGAATTGACACATTTGAATTGTGATGTTGGCCAAAAACATTGAATGTACTATGGTGTGATAGTTATGTTTGTGTGTCAACTTGGCTGGGCCTGGTTGAGTGGCTGGGCAGCTGGTGGTAGTTATTCCCCATGATGAGACTGGCAATCAACTCCATGGTAGGATCTAGCACAAGCAGCTGAGTAGCTACCTTTGGGATGTGGTCCGCTTCCTGTATATAAGGAAAAGCCTTGGGGATAGTCTCTAGCTTATGGCACCTTGAACCCTACATGTAGTCGTGTGGTTGCTCAGCAGCCTGTTATACTCTGCTGACCTTGGGACTTCCAATGGACTTAAGTTAATGGCCTGCCGTGCGGTGTGGTAACATCGGAACAGTGCCTTTTTACTTGTCAACCTTGGGGCTTCTCAGCCTGAGCAGCCAGCAGCTGTCTGGGTGAAGAAAAGCCTCTAGCTTCAGTGGGCCGGGAGCAGGAGGCAGAGCTGGACCCCAAGGTTGAGGGGCTTTCAGCCAGCCCCTAGAGCCTGGCACTTTGAACTTGGACTAAAAGCCTCCAAACTGTAAGAATAAACTCCTGTTTGTTAAGGCCATCCCATTTGTGGTATATTCCTGTCAGAGCGGCACTAGGGAACCAGAACACATAGACTGCTTGAAGAATGCTCCTGAGAAGCAGGAATGACAAGACTTCATTTCTCATACTCTGGTCATGTTGTCAGAAGGGGCTAGTCCCTGGAGAAGGATATTAAGCTGGATAAAGCAGGAAGAAGGTCAGCGAAAAAGGGGCAGACCTTCAACAAGACGGGTTGGCGCGGTGGCTGTGACGATGGGCTCAAGCCCGGCAGCGGTTCCCAGGATGGCGCGGGACTGGCTGGTGTTTCGTTCTGTTGTGCACAGGGTCACTATAAGCCAAATGGACTCAGCTGCACCGAACTACTACATGAGTGATCAGACCTTTCCAACAGTTGCCTACACTGAGGAAATACCTGACCCATAGCTCTTTGTCTAGTTTGCAGTAATTTAATTTATAAAGATCCTCAATACCAATTAGGGAGTAAGTGTAAAACTTGGTCAATTATTATGTTGTCTGGTTTTGTTCGTGATGCGAAGTACTTTGAACTTAAAAGGAAATGAGGATTTCTTTACTATTTTGTAGTTGTTTATAGCAAAAGAAACTGAAAAATAAGTTCAGGATAATTGAAAGGGAATCATTGTTATTTCTTCCAACAGATGGCATTTCCACTTGTATATGTGGTGATTTTGCTTTTGAACATGTTTGATTTTCCATCTGGAATACTATATAATAAAGGTACGTTTCAGATTGTCACTCCTTCGCTCTAGTTCCTTCTCAGGAGTTCTCATTTATATCCTTTCCTCATTTACACTTGAAATAGTTTTCTTTTAGGACTTCTTTATCTTTTAATTTATTCCTAGATATTATCTATTATACTGTGGACTATTAATATTTCTATTATTATCATTGTAAACCTATTTTTATTCAGTGTGTATATAGATATTTGTCTCTTGTGGATTTTAACACTTATAAGTCCTACAATGAGGGGCTCTGGTAGCACAGTGCCTAAGGCATCTGACTGCTAACCGAACAGTTAGCAATGACTGGGCAATCTACTTTCATAAAGATTTACCTCCTCAGAAACCCAGTGGGGGTCGCTGTGAGTCAGGATCAACTCGAAAACAGTGGGTTTGTTTTTTGTTTGGTTTTGGTTTAAGTCACAGAATATTTAAAGCGCATTTTAAACTTTCTGTTTTCTCTTAATTCTTTCCACCACAAATGGTTGCATGTAGTATGATTTGTACCCTGAATTACAAGGCTAGTACATTGAGATTGAAGAGAATTTTCAGAAAAATAATACAAAGATTAAATTAGCCAATAAGACTTTATGGTGAATTGAAAGTTAAGTTGCAAGATACTACGTAGAAGGGGTGCATGGGTGGGAAGGACACAGGGAAGAAGTAACTATGGGGAGGAAATGGGAAGAGAGCTGTTGCATTATGGGAAATTGCAGTCAATGTCATGAGACAAAGTGTGTGTGAACTGCTGTGTGGGAAATAAATTTGCTCTATAAACTTTCACCCAAATCACAGCAAAAATTAAAAAAGAAAAAAAGATACTGCTTCAAGTGGATAGTGCAACTTGCATTTCCAAATTCTTTAGAAAGCCTGTCTGTCAATACTGTAACAGTTTTTACAATAAATTTGCATCTTAATGATAGGTGCAATTGATTAGTTATTACTGTGGCTACAAAATTGACAATGCATTGAAAAATTGATAATGTGTTGCTGATTATAAGGAGCTCTGGTGGCACTGTGCCTAAACATTTAACTTCCAACCACAAGGTTGGTGGTTCAAACCCACCAGCTGCTCTGCAGGAGGAAGATGAGACCCTCTACTTCTGTAAAGATTTACAGTCTTTATGATGGGTGCAGAGAAGGGGTAGTCACAGGGAAGAGATGGGAGGAGTTTTTCATGGTGGGGAATTGTAACCAGGGTGTGAAACCAAACGTGCATGAACTGCTGAGAGTAAAGCAAATCTGCTTTATAAATCACCCAAATCACAATAAGATTTGTTTAAAAAAGTGTTTATGGTGGAAAAATTTGTTAAAGGAACTAAACAAATTCATATCCATCTGTACAGACTGTTCAGGTCCTGGAACATCCTTGACTGGCTCCTAGAGGATAGTAGACATTCAATAGAAAGTCATTCACTGGGTGGAGACATGGATTCAGGCCATCTTTTATTGCTAGGTCTATTACAGAATTGGAGGAGTTCTGGGATGACCCCAATTTCAGTTCCTATGTTCTACTGCAGAATATATGACACATATGTAAATATAAGATACAAGACACACAGAAAAATTTATGAAATTCAGAGAAAAAAAGGAGGATATTTCTAGCTAGAGGATCAAGGAAGACTTCATACAGAAGATAGCAGTCAATGTTGGTCCCCCAAGATGGGTAGCAGTTGGATATGCAGCTATGGGGAAGACTGGAAGGAAGGTTGGGCAATGTACTTCCATAGAGATACCACCTCAGAAACCCAAAGGGAGGGGTCGCTATGAGTCAGGACAGACACAAAGGCAGTTAGTTTGTTTTTTTTTCAGTTTGGTCCTATGAAGACATAATATCTTAGGCAAGTGAACAAGTGCTAAAGTAGGAAATCAGAGTATGTGAGGGGGCCAGTAAGTAGCTCAGCTTGACTAGAATGAGAGGATAAAGGAAGTAAAGTATTTTGGAAAAATAGAGTGGAGCATATCCTAGAGATCCCTGCGTGGCCAGCTAAGGAATTTGGGCTTAGTCTATATTCACTGGGAAGCCACTGAGGATGGTTGGGGAGAGCCATGACATATCACCGCTACAGCTGAAGAAGATGAACATGGCAGCATCGTGTAAAATGCACGGCAGGGAGGACAACCAGGGGCAGAGGGAACAGGCAGAAGACCACCACCTGAGTTTGTATCAGGTCTTCAGATTTTTTAGAAATGCACTCTATTAGTAAAAATATATTGAACTTGTTTCCACAGTATCTGCACATTTATTTATATACATGTACTCCTGTATTGATGCATTATGTACCTTACAAATCTACATTAAAAAAAAACAGGATATAAAAAGGGATGAAATACTATTCTAAACTTATTGTGAAGTATACTTATTAACAGCACAAAACTCTTTGCTCCAATTTTTTAAATTGTTACCAATTACAAGATTTTTGGTGAGAACAATGAATACATTGAAGTACGTGTTGACTTAACTAAATACACATCATGATTCCTCATTTTCAATCTCATCTACCGATTTTCTAAAGGTTTTCACTGAAAAATTTGTAGTAAGCGTCCATCTTTTCTGCATGTCAATTAGTTGCATTTTTCTGTTTTCCCATTTTGAACAAACAATTTCAAACCCCACTGAAATTCTTCTTTGGGAAGATTTCTATCTGTAAGAAAATTCGGTGTCCAAGTGTTTAAAGTGTTCAGATATGAGAAAAAATATACGCTCACAAGGCATTGTAGGAATTTAGTAAGACAAACTATAAACCCAGCGTCTGGCCCAAGTCTGTTATTCAAAAGACTTTCCTTCCTCTTAGCTTCTCTCCCATTTAAGGAGTTTATTCATTAGGCAATGGGGTGTTGGTGAAGATTTTTAAGGCGTGAAGTAATTGTGACTTTAGAATAAAATCATAGCTTTAACAAAGCAGATCTGGCAGCATTGGCAGGTATCAGCAAAATGATTGTGTCGGTTGAAAGTACTTGGAAAACTGTTTAACATTGTAACCTCTTGATTGAGATTTTAAATCATATTTGTGATACTTGCACAGATATGCTCTTTTCTTTAAAAAAAATTAATTGTGGTTTGTGTGCAAATTTACAAAGAAGATTTGTTTTACTCTCAACAGTTCATACACATTTGGTGTCACAGCCCGATTACAATCCCCAACCGTAAAAAACCCTCCTTCCCTCCCCTCCCTGTGACTGCTCCCTCCCGGCACCCTTCTTATCTGTGCTCTCCTGTCTGTCCAGCTTTCCCTCTGTGAATGCTGCCCCTCTGGTGTCTCATGGCTGATTGATCCAAGGGGTGCATCTCCCTAGGGTAGGTGGGTGCCTCACCCTGGGGTGGGTGTTCTGCTTGTAGGTCTTTCTACTGTTGGTCTGAGAGCCAGCCCGTGGAAGTGAGTCTATTTCCAGGTCCGAAGGCCATAGTCTCGGATGTTCCACCAGTCTCTATGCAACCACTAATTCTGGTCACTTTTGTGTTTTTGAATTTTGTTCCACATTTTTTCCTCCCACTCTATCCAGGATCTCCAATTTTGATGCCTTTCTGAGTGGTTGGCATTGGTAGCTGGGCACCATCCAATTCTTCTGGTCTCAGGGTCGTGAAGACTAAGGTCCTTGTGGTCCGTCAGATCTTTGGACTAATAGTTTCCAAATTACTTCACTCTTCTTTGCTTCAGATGAGAGGAGACTAATAGTTGCATCTTTTGGCTACTCAAAAGCTTTTAAGACCCCAGTTGCTACTCACCAAAGTAGGATGTAGAATCAGATTTTCATGTACTATGTTGTGCCAATTGAGCTTGCAGTCCCCCAACACTATGGTCCCAAGCCACAGGCCCATGATTCTCTCCCTTGAGGTCTTTGGTTGTCTTTGAGAAGCTACTCCAACCTTGTCCTCTGTTACTTCTGTACTGTATAGGGATATATTTGTAGCACAAGTACATATGTAAGACTCTATTCAGCCAAATCCATCCTTGGTGCTGTTCGCCTAGCCCCACCTGATCTTTGAGTTTGCCTATGAGTTTACCCATAGCCTAATGTTTGCTGCCACTGGCAATGCAGTGTTTGCACAGATATGATCTTAAGAATAGCACTGAAACTGTTACGTTTCATGTATAGGATGCACAGTATGGAGTTATAAAATAAATGGATTTTTACCTCTCATTTAAATCTGCTCTTTGGAGCTAGTTCTTCCTCTTTCCCTGAATGACTATTTCAGCAGGCCCCAGGACTTTTTGAGTTATGATTAGGTGATTGTAACAGTCCTCCAGTCATTTCAAATGATAAAAGCCTCATATTGCAACTGTTGTAATGAAAAGGTCCAAGTCCATGTAACAGTCAGAACTTACCTCTTGTTTGTTCTGTGCGGGTAGGAAACTTGCCGTTAGGAAACAGGGTTAAAATCAGCTCTTCCTTTTCCCCACCAAAATGCTTAGGTTCCTTCTCCCCATCTTGCTAACTTTGGAGTTTGACTCTTCTGCTCCAAGGTTCTGGGCAGGGAGGGAGAAGTCCATGGGAGTGGAATAGCTCTTCCTTAATTGATTCTGGGGGGAGCATTCTTGGATTCAGCAGATGTCTGAAGTGGCCTCCGGGTCTCCTGGACTCTTGCCCAAGTCCTTCAGTGCATGCCCCCCCCCCATTACATTATTAGGGTCACTCTTCTGCAGTTCTAACAGGGCACACTGCTCTGTTTTCACTGGTCATTTATTCCTTCCTCAGTTCCTAAAAATCCAACTGTTTCTTCTAGTACTTTCTACTGAAAGCTAATTGCCACTCGAGAGACCTTTGAGGACAAAACCTCAGGTGACCCTCTGCTAGTTCTTCCTCACAAGTGGCCCACATCTGGACCACAACAAGCGTTGTCGCATCTTTTGCCCCAGCAAACTTGGGTTGTGCAAAACTCCAAACATCGTCCCATTCCTATCAGCACATCTGCTGTTCTCCCCACAAATCATCTCTTGTCATTGAGATTTTTAGTCTGAGTTTGTGCCCCAAACTCTTGGGCATACATTTTACCTTTCTGAGTGGCCCCATCAAAAGCTTCTTTCCTCAGACTCCAGTAAGGAGACAAGATCCTCCTCCCCTTTTGCCAGAGGGGCCACCTTCTTTGCAGCAGCTCTCTGTCAAAACTGAAAATCTTCCCCAGTCTCCACCTCCTGACCCTTTTATGGTTCACTGAACGTGACGGGTTTAAGACCCAAGAACTGACTTTTAGCCACTTTTGAAAATTTTGCATCATGGTCCAGTGTGCGTTATATTTTATCTTAGTGCTTCAGCCAAACCTTCCTCTTTAGTGTCCTGACAGTGTATCTTAAAAAAGAAAGAAAGAAAGTAGAAGATTTAAACTTTCGATAGAATAAAACAAACCAAACTCACTGCCATGGGGTGAGTTCTAACTCATAGCGATCCCTCCTTGGGTTTCCTGGGGTGTCTCTACTGAAGTAGATTGCCTGGTCTTCCTTCTGAGGAGTGGCTGGTGGGTTTGAACAGCTAGCCTTCTAAGCTTTACTGGTTTTGTTTCTCTGGAGAACCCAGTCTAACACAGGTTAGCAGTCAAATGCCTTAGGCACGATACCACCAGAGCTCCCTATCTAGAGTAAAGAAAATTTAAAATAAATAAAATAATTTTTTTTTCTTTTAAAAATATTTTGTCTTTGTTTTTTAAATATATGGATCTTCTGAAAGAAATTCTTCTGCTGCTAACCTAAAACATATGTATTTCTGTACAATTTAGGTGAAATGACGAGATACTTTGCTTGTTCTAGCGAAGGGTTCCCCCAAAAGGATGAAATATTCAAGCTGTATCTTTCCTCAGCTCTCTTGGTAAGGTCCCATAATTGTATGTGCTACTGGCCCATGTGTAAAGGGATGGCGCTGGGCTCTGTGTTTGCAAATGCCTTCCACTCTCTTCAGCTTCGTGCGGGTGGGGGTGGGCATTCTGTATGCAGTGACGCCTGTAACAGCCCGAACCATGGCAAGCAGAAACTTGTCAGAAAAGGAAAGCTCAAATGTTTGAAACTAAAACAGATGATAGAAAAGTGGTAAGACTGCGTCTGTCAGAGGTGGAAAGCTTGAGAGATGCAGGGAAACAAGGTCGTCCTGATGAGTGGCACTCACAGGTTTCACTGCAAATTGTAATGTGTTCTGTCCTTTATAGTCCACGGATCAGGTGGAATTTATTTAGCCACTGAACAGCATGCGTGGTTTTGCAACACCCCCCGCCCCCGCCAAGCCTCCTTCTCACTTCTTTTTTCTTTTTTAAAAACTAGTTGTGAGGATTTTCAGCTTTTGTACGTGACTGATTTCTCCTTTTGCGGGTTGATAGATGTAGCTTGTTAGGGAAAGAAAGTTACCTCACCTGATCTTGGGAAAGAATCTTTTCCTATTAGAACAAGTACCACACTGCAGTTGTCACTCTAGGTAAGGAAAGATTTGATTGATTCAAATATTAGGAGACTTAACAACAACAACACAAAATGAAAAGTACTGTTAAGATAGCCACCCAGCAAAGGCCAACAAAATACAGTTAAAAAAAAAAAAGTGTATAAATTGCCCACAGATCTATGATAAATATAATAAAAACAAAGAGCAATACTCCATGAGGACAAACGGGTTTATGCCCAAATCTGCTTTCCTTTAGTCCCAGTTTCTTTTTAATACGCCAAACATATATTTCTTTCTTCTTTCACTCACATCAGTTTGAAACGCATGCCCTAAAGTCAAAAGTACCTTTCATATTTGTGACTTTATATTCTGGAAGAAGAATGGGCTTTGCAGGGAGACAGGCTTGCAGAGCTGGTGTCCAATCTTGCTCCTGCCATTAGTGCTCTGTGTGCCCTAGGAGTTACCGGAGCTCTCTGGTCTTCTGTTCTATCCTCTTGAAAGGGGAATGACAGTCCACCTTTAAAAATAGTGATGTTGCAATTGTAGTAGTGGTATTAGTACCAATAATAGCTCACCTTGTCAAGCATTTGTGTGTATCAGGCATTGTTCAAAGCGTTTTGTTCATTGTGAACTTCAATCTTCTGTGAGGTAAGTACCATTATTGTAAGTACTGCTGTGGTCTTGCCCTCACAGCCCTATTAAAAATCACACCTCCCTGTCCAGCCCCTCTGCTCCTGATCTCCCAGTCCTGTTTTTCTTCTTACACTTTATTCTTTCTTTCTTTGTTCTGTCTGTCTATCCACGTAGTCTGTCTCGTGGCCAGCCCCACTACAGTGTAAGTTCTGTGAGGGTTTGGTGGGGGGGGATTTTTGTCTTTTGTTCACTTTTGTGTCTTCAGCAACTGATTGGCAGTAAGGGCTCAGTAAATATTTTTGAAATGAATGTGCTTCTCCATTTTGTAGCTACAGATACTGAAGCTCAGGTAGGTACCTTGCCAAAAGTGACCTCAACCGTTAGAACTAAATGAGACAAAGTCTTACGATCTGTGTCATGTTGATTTTCAGTTAAAGCCACTATTATTGATGGTTGTGCTTTTATATACTTTATCAAAATAGGGAAATAGCCAATAAAATGCTGTAAAAAATGGTTTATATAATTATTTCTCTTGTTATTTAGACACAAAATAATGATTTCAATAAAATGGGAATTTTTACATGCAATAGCATGTGTTTTGATGCTTTGTTTATTAAACATTATAACTTTATACCTATTTCTGTGAGAGAAGAAAAGATTATTATAACGATTCAATTGACAGCTATTTTGACAATAAAGTAATAGGTTACTGATTTCTGAAAGGGACCATTTTAAATAGATTTTTTTTTTCTAGCCACGGTTTGGAATTATTAAAAATAACAGTCTGTAGCAGCAACTGCTTTCCACAGATTTCTCTTCATTTTTAGATTAGTAGGATATTCTTCTGTCTACCAAATTAATTGTTATTACTGGCTTTTTTCCTCTTTCCTAAAGGAAATCCGGTGTTTTTTCCAAACTGAAGATGAGGTTACTTCGAGGGAAATTCTAAGTGTGTTTACATCAGGAGGACTTGCTCCCACTTTGGAAATCATAAATAGTACCTATACTGGCATCTTCCACTTTAATTTAACTTTGGTAATTGCATTTTATTTTATTCAGTGATATGTTATTAATAAGAAGAATACTCTTCCTTATGTTGTTGTTGTTGTTATGGGTGGAGATTATCGAACAGTATCATTAATATCACACGTAAGTAAAATTTTGCTGAAGATAATTCAAAAACTAGCTAGATGAGGAATAAGGAAAACCAAGGAAGAATTGATTCATTTGAATTATGATGTTGGCAAAGAATATTGAAAATACCACGGACCACCAGAATAACAAGCAAACCTGTCTTGGAAAAAGTACAGCTGGAGAGCTCCTTAGAAATAAAAATGGTCAGACTTGATCACATGTGTTTTGGTCATGTCGTTAGAAGGGACCATTCCTTGGAGAATGATATCATGCTTAGTAAAGGGAAAGGGTCAGTGAAAAGGGGGAAGTCCCTCAATAGCTGGTTTGACACGGTGGCTGCAGTGATGGCCTCTAACATAGCAAAGGTTGTGAGGATGGTGCAGGACAGGGCAGTGTTTTGTTCTGTTGTACACAGGGTTGCTATGAGTTGGAACTGACTCGATGGCACCTAACAGCAATTTAGTTCCACCAACCTTGCTGAACTTTCTAATGAATGCAGCTGCTTCTCTTATGAAGGTACTGCATTGGTTAGTTAACTCCACAATAATATTAAATTATCATTGTAGGAAAGTCATTCCTGACCTTAATAAAAATACTTTCAGGATTTCCTCATTAAGTGTACTGTTGAATTGTGAGCTGTTTATTAGATTTTATGTTAAGAAAATTTCATCTATTTCAATTTTTAAGAGAAAATTGAATGTTGGATTTTATCTGATGCCTTTTCAGGATCTGTATAATTATAAATGGTTTTTCTCTTTTGATCATCAATATTGTTAATGATTTAAAAGATTTTAAAACTAAAACTATGCTTTCTTTCCTTAACTTAGTCAGATATGATAAGGTCATCTTGAATTCTACTTGCTAAACTTTTATTGACAGCTTTTGCATCTGTATTAACAGATAGAATTGTTCATACACAGTCTATTGAATGTGTATTGTTGTCTTCTTTTCCATACCCTCCCGACCCATTCTGGGGTTATCTACCCCATAAAGGTGTGTATAAGCAATAGTAAGAAGAGAGAGCTGTGCTAACAAAACACCTCTGTGTATGTTTTCCTCTCTTTTCATTATAATGTTAGAGTCTGGGGAATGAAAACAGTTACCAGGGCAACCGGGAATGTATCATGTGCAAATCACCCTTAGTTGGATATTGCACTCCATTTGATAAAACTTTACCTGGTCATCAGTTCATATTGTTGGTATTCACAGAATAACAATAACTATGATAGCAACTATAGGAACAGCTACCATATAGTTAGTGCCAAACACTGTTCTTAGAGCTGAATCTGATTTCATTTAATCTTCATAATAACCCTAGGGAGTAGGTAGTATTGTTATTCCCACTTTACAAACGAAGAAGATGAGGTACACAGAGGTTAAGGTACCTGTGAAGTGTCATCTGTAAGACATTTGGCTGCTAACCAGAAGGTAGACAGTTCAAACCCACAAACTGCTCTGCAGGAGGAAGATGAGGCAATCTATTTCCGTAAAGATTTAGAGCCTTGGAAACCCAATGGGGGGTCACTACAAGGTGGAATCAACTCATCAGCAGGGGTGGAAATGTCACATAGCTAAGATTAGATTAAGCAAGATTTAAACCCAGGCACTCTGATCTCAGAATCTGAATTCTACACCACACTCTATTTTTCCTTTGTACTTGCCCTGTCTTTTCATAAAGTCCCAGTGACCCGTACAAATGCCCTGCATTCACTGACCTCACACATTCTATTTCCATCAATTGACATTGATGTGTCAATTTCCTCAAATTCATCCTGCTGCCCTGACATCTGCTATGTATCAGCTACACAGGAACATTGAAGGAATCTTCTCATTTCCTTCATTCCACCCTCCCAGTGGTCTGGTATCTACTCATCCCTTAACTGTTCATGCTTGTTAATACTATTACACTTTAGCTAATACTTAGGGAGCATGAACAGGAGTAAAGTGCCGAATATAAATGACTTTTAAATTTTGACTTAATTTTGTTATTCTTGAGTATTTTCTCCTTTTCTTTCATTGCTTAGTGAAGTAAATGTGTTTATCCAATCTGTTAAGTCTAGGAAATGAACAATAAATTAATAGAATCCATGTGATTTTGGCAACTAGCAAGTATAAAACTATTATATGTGGAGACTGTGTAGAAGAGTGAAGCAGAAGAGACTGAGTAGGGATTGGTCCAAATCACAGAAAGCTGGGGCATTGCCAGTGTATCGGACCATCAAAACCCTCTTGCCATTTCTGGTGTTACAAACCATCACTGAAGTGAGCATTTGGACTTTCATCAGGAGAGGATCCCATTCAATACCAGAAAATCATTCCCTTGCCTCTTCCAAGTGTATACAATGTTCTGGCATGCATTTTGCTAACCGCTTCATATCGACTCCACTTTCTTTTTTTTTTTTTTTTCTCCCACATTAATTGATTCTGGGAGCCCTGGTGGCATAGTGCCTATGGCATTGACTGCTAACTAGAAGGCTGGCGGTTCAAACCCACCAGCCACTCCTCGGAAGGAAGACAGGGCAATCTATTTCCGTAGTGATACTGCCTCAGAAACCCAAGGAGGGGTCGCTATGAGTCAGATCTGACTCGAAGGCAGTTAGTTTGGTTTTTGGTTAAATTGATTCTGCTACACTTCTTCTGGTCTGTTTGAAATTTGTCATCATCTTCTATTACATCTATCTTTGAAAGATAGCCCACGGCTTTCTGGAATAACATAGGGCTATAAGTAAAAAAAAGAGCTGTGGTGGCGTAGTGCCTAAGGCATTTGACTGCTAACCAGAAGGTTGGCGGTTCAAACCCACCAGCCACTCTGCAGAAGGAAGCCTAGGCAGTCTACTTCCATAAAGATTTACCACTTCGGAAACCCAAAGGGAGTCACTATGAGTTGGAACTGACACGATGGCAGTGGGTTCGGTTTTGGAGTTTATAAGAAAAAACGACATTGGCCGTAAAACAAGACAAGTTATCCAAAGATATGTGACATAATAATTGGATGTTTTTGTCAAATCTTCTTTTTAAAAAAATGTAGAATGACACAAGCTTTGCTATAAGTGCAGTAAAACATTGTTTTCTGATTTCTTCTTTATTCAAGTTCAGTGATCAGGTTTACTGGGTAATTAATATCCCTAGAGAAAACATCACCAAAAACACAGGTAAGAGTGATCTAAATTAATTATTTTACCTTTAAGTCTGAGTTGCCAGATACAGCAAATGAAAAAAAATATTAAGAAATTATTTGTTCCATGTAATATTATCCTGTGTACATGTCTCATGTAATATTTTGGGCATACTCATATTATAAAAAAAATATTTATCTTAAATTCAGTTTTTTACTGAACAGCATGCACTTTACCAGACAACCCTAGTATAGGTATATGTTTCTGACATGTATAATACTTTTATCATTCTTTATTTAAATTAAATTCATTTTATACAATTTGGAAATGATAGTATTGAAAAATAAGGGTACTACTTGAGCTTACTGTAACTGAATCATTAATCTTAAAATTTTCCAGACTATAAAATATATTATTTTACTGTGGACTCTACTGGTTAAGTGTTGTGTGACAGCCTAGCTCTATATGCTACTGTAAATACCCACATGGAAAGAGAGGAAAGTAAAATGCCAGGAGTTGTAAGTATTGAGCTAGTGGGTTGAGCTGGTATATCATCAGGCATGACATTCATCCTCATAGTTAAAGACATTTGTTTAATACATTAGATACAAGAAATATAAACCAACCTCACTTCATTTAAGGAAAAAGAAGGGAAATGTATTCTTGTCATAGAACCCAAAGATAAAAATGCAGCCAAAGCATAGGAATGTATTAGAAGGAAAAAAATGAAAAACCATCAGGAAAAAATCCTTTCCTGTGCTTTATTGAGTATGCAAAGGCATTCAACTGTGTGGATCATAAAAAATTATTGATAATATTGTGAAGAACGGAAATTCCAGAACACTTCATTGTGCTTACAAGAAAACTGTACATAGACCAAGAGGCACTCATTCAAACAG
>NW_006921714.1:3588518-3591611 GCF_000298275.1 Orycteropus afer afer | reverse complement strand
ATCTTCATCCATTTCAGGAAGTGGCATATGATCTAGAACCAATGGTAATGAAGGAAGACGTCAAAGCTGCAATGAAAGAACTGGCGAAGAACAAGGCTCCAGGAATTGATGACATACTGATAGAGATATTTCAACAAACAGATGCCCCATTGGAGACACTCACTCAGTTATGCCAAGAGATTTGGAAGACAGCTGCCTGGCCAACTGACTGGAAGAGATCCATATTTGTGCCCATTCCAAAGAAAGGTGATCCCACAGAATGTAGAGCCTGAAAATGTTGGTGGATGATATGTGACCCACAGGTCATGCAAATGTTAATATTTCTTTTAAGGCTGGTCTGGTTTTTTACAAATTCCCTTAATTTCTGCTTACCTGGAAATGTCTTAGTTTTTTTTGTTTTTGAAAGACAGTGTTGCTGGATATGTGATTCTTGGTTGGCAGTTTTTTTTCTTTCAGGATTTTATGTATGTCATCCCATTGCCTTCTTGCTTGAATGGTTTCTGACAAGAAATCAGTTCCTAGTCTTATTGGTGGCCCTTTTTAAGTTATATTTCATTTTTCACAAGCTGCTTTCGGGATTTTCTGTCTTTGGTCTTAGAAAATTTGATTATGTTATGTCTTGGTGAATTTTTTCTGAGGTCTATCCTGTATGGGGCTTGTTGGGCTTCTTGGATGGAAACCTTCTTATCTTTCATAATATTTGGGAAGTTTTCTACCAATATGTCTTCAAAAATCCTCTCTGTACTTTTTTTTTTGAGGGGTAGGGGTAGGCTCACACCACAGGTCACCATAGGGAGGGTGGAAGGAAGCATGGTCCTCTGGTCACTAAGTATGGTTGCCAGGGCAGTCCCATAGCCAGCAGCCAGCAATTGGGAACTGGCCCTGACCAAGTGTGAGGAGGGGAGGGCTTCCCAGGGTCTGGTCCTTCTGCTGACACTCTAAGGCTCTGCTACTCCATGTGCACCGCTTGCCCTAATGGTCAAGGACTGCCACCGGTGAGTGACCCTGTCTCTGGTTCTTGGCTTCCTCTCTGCTCTGTGGTCATCATGAACTTGCCTCCCTGCCTGTACTTTCCCTTCTTAGATCCAGTTCATGTGCTACTTACCTTAATTCACTCCAAGTTTGTCTACACAGTCTGTCAGACTCCTAATGGAAATTCCATGAAGCTGCTTTTCTGCACTCTTCACCTGACATCTGCTTGCTTTGTCTCAAGATGGTCACATTGTGCCGGGCCAGCTGGCAGGGCACCTCCTATCTGTAACTCTCCCCATTTACTGTTTTCGTTTGGTTTCTCCTTCCAGTCAGTGTTCGATCTAATTCTTCATCTTTCCTTTCGATACTCAGGGTTCTAGGATTGTCGTCTGTCTCTTTTTCACTTGGTTTCTTGAGTCTTTGCTGTAGAGGGACAGCATAATGTATCTGATTAAGCTGTCATCTTGGGCAGTCTCTGTCTTATCTTTTGTGAGTTGAAAAATTTACCATTATGTATTGCTCTTTGTTATCCCTGGTAATTATCTTGTTCTGAAATCTTTGGGCTGTGGCTAAATTGGCATGGGCACCAGATTTCTTTTGATTAATATGATACATCTTTTTCATCTTTTTACTTTTAACTCATATGTCATTATATTTAAAGTAAATTTCTTATAGATAACATATAGTTCAGTCTTAATTTTTATATCTAATCTGGAAATATGTCTCTTAGCTGTTTTTAGACCATTTACTTTTAATGTAATTGTTGCTATGGTTGTAGTAAAATTTATCATCTTGCAGGTTATTCACAATTTGTTCCATTATCTCTGTTTTACTTTTTTCTCTTTTGTTGTCTTCATTCAGATTGAATATTTTTTATAATTCCATTTTATTACCACTATAGGCTTTTTACACAAACCTTAATTTTTTTGTAATTGCCTTAGTGTTTATACTATAATTTTAATTAATCACAGTCCACCTTCAAATATACCATTTCACATGAAGTGTCATAATTTGGCTTTTTATCAAACCACAGTAGCTCTAGGAGAAAAAGTATGGCCCAAAATATTGTTACCTGGATCAGTGGCATTAGTAGTAAGATCACGTCATAATTCCTTTTTAATTATTTTATCAGTAAAATGTTTGCAAGAAAAATGTGGGAAGCCTTACAAATAAGTGCAGTCAAAATGTTTGGAAAATTATACATAATTGTTGTAATATCCATATTGTCTTAAATTTCACCAATATGATATATAAAAATAGCTGATTATGTGTCTTTTGTTTTAAAACAGATATTACAGCCATAGAAGAATGGTTAGTAAGGATTAGTTTACATCTTGGACTAAATATTTATGCTACTGAAGGAACTTTATTGGATACTATGAGAGGTAAAATCATCAGATAAAAAGTAAAAAGGAATCCATATATTCTTTCAGCAAACTTTAACACGTACTGTATGGTAGACCTTATGCTAAGTCCTTGAGATTAGAAAATAATAAGAGACAATCATGACCCTTGAAGAACTCACAATAACAATTCAATAGATATGGGTAATTCTTAATGTTGTTGTTATCTTCCATGGAGTTGATTCAGACTCATGGTGACCCATGTTTATAGAGTGAACTACTCCATAGAGTACTCATGGTTGGAACCTCTCAGAAGCAGATTGACAGGCCTGTCTTCCAAGGCACCACTAGGTGGGTTCAGACCTCCAACTTTTTGTCTAGGGGTTGAACACTCAACCATTTGTATCACCTAATAGAAGTCTTCAAAGAGTAGTATAGAAATATGGAAATCTACTTTTACCATGGTCATGTCAGGGATCATTGTAAACAATGGCTTTATAAAAGTGAGTATACAGAAGATTTTGTTCATTGTGTCATAGTTTTATTTATGAGGACCGCTAGGAAAAATTCTTTTTTTGTCTTAGAGCAGTTGTTTGTTTGTTTGTTTTTCATGAGAAATGGGTTATTTTAAGCTTATGAATAAACTGGTCAGTTTTCTCCTTTTCAGTTGTCTTATAGGACATTTATAAGGAGCTCTGGTAGCATAGTGCCTAAGGCACTTGACTGCTAACCAGAAGGCTGGCAGTTCAAACCCACCAGCCACTCCTCAGAAGGAAGG
>NW_006921714.1:3566106-3570835 GCF_000298275.1 Orycteropus afer afer | reverse complement strand
CTACTTCCGTAGTGATACTGCCTCGGAAACCCAAGAGGTGTCGCTATGAGTCGGGGCCGACTCAACGGCACATAACAACAACAACAACAATAGTTCAAATGAAGGAAATAGATCCATACAGATCATCAAGAACAGAGAGAACTCAGAAATACTGGGTAAAAAACTCAAATTGCAGAATAGGTATATTTTTATCTAAAATGTATATGTATATGAACTGTTCATTGATCTGTATGATAGTAAAACATAAAAGACAGCAAGTATACACAAATTTTATGATACTGATTGCATTTGGGGAGAATTTGGTAATGGGATTATGGAGGGGAGCAAAGTGTCTTTAATCATATCTGTAATGTTTTATTTCTTTAACTTTATTAAAATATAGAAACAAAACTGATAAAATATACTTTCCTATTTTTAAATTTTTCATTTTTTTCCTATTTTTCATTTTTCAAAATTTAAAATGGTGAGCCAGTTGTTCAGTATCAGCTGCAATGATATTTTTCTGGAATTCTGATATTTTGATGTTCTATGCTACTTAAAAAAATTGATGTCCTATGTTATAAAGAACCAAGGAGCTCTGGTGGTATAGCGGGTAAGGCATTAGGCTGCTAACCAAAAGGTCAGTGGTTTGAACCCACCAGCTGCTCCACACAAGAAAGATAACGCAGCCTGCTTCCGTAAAGATTTACAGCCTTGGAAACCCAACGGGTGCCGCTGTGAGTCGGAATCAACCTTATGGCAGTGAGTTTGAGTTTATGCTACTTTTTAGTACCAAAATACCAATGTAAAACTGATATTTCTTTTAAAAAAAAAATCTGAAATGTGATTCATTTACATTTATAGGCGGAGCCATGATATTATGTACTGCAATAAGCTTTTTACTTCCACTTATTTAGAAGGTACAGCAGTGCTGAGGCTAGCAGAGATAACATTGTCCGTGGTGTAAAAAGTATGGATTTTATTTTAGTTACGATGAAAAGCCATTGGAGTGTGTTAAGCAGGAGAGTGATGAATTCGAATTTGTTCTTTATAAAAAGATCACTTTGGCTGCTGAGTAGAAAACTGACTCTTGGGGAAGGATAGCCAGAATAGAATAAAGGGAATTATTTGAGACACCATCACAATACTTCAGTCAGAGATGGTCAGGAGTCATTAGAGTGTGGTACTAACAGTTGAGATGGTGAGAACTGCAAGCATTTGGGGTATATTCTAGAAGTATATGCTGATAGTTTGGGGGTAAGTGTATCAAGGAACAAATACTTATTTGATAAATCCAGTAAATGATTGATATCATTTACTGAAATACAGTCATGCCCAGATATAAGTTCAGATATCCTTGTTCTCTAAGACCAGGGTGTGAAGGCCTGTACACACATTCTACGCACTAGAAAGTCAGCTGCCTTGCCCTTAATTTCTTTTCAATTACTGAGCAACTAACTGCTGAGTTAGTTCAGTTACATACTGGGTCTCTTTCTCTCTGTGTTCTCCCTGCACTATACTGTGTTAACCCAGAAAGCTCGCTCACTTGCTCGCTCTCTTTTTGCTTTACACAAAATGAAAGATCTCAGCCTGGGTTGAAGAATGAAGGTGAAGAATCTCACCTGTGATTTTTAGATTGTGTCATTCTCAACTTTATATCGTCCAGAATTCCTTTAAGTCTTGTCCACTGCTGATAACTTACCCTGTTCTCCATGCCACTCTGGACTTAGTCTCATTATTATATATCTGCGGCTGTTTTAGGAGCACTGGTTGCATAGTGGTTAAGGCATATGGTTGCTAACCAAAAGGTTGATGGTTCAAACCCACCATCCACTCTGAGGGAGAGAGATGAGACATTCTGCTTCTGTAAAGGTTTACAGCCTTAAAATCCTACAGGGCAGTTCTACTCTATCGTGTAGGGTAGATATGAGTTGGAATCAACTCAATGGCAGGAGGACTGCTGTTTTGAGTCCATGGGTTGTACTGATGGCTACTTGCTCAACTACTAGGGTGGCAGTCTGAACCTACCCAGGGGAGCCTCAGAAGACAGGCCTGGCAATCTGCTTTGGCAAAGTCACAGCCTTGAAAACCCTGTGGAGCAGTTCCACTCTGCACACATGGGTTTGCCATGACTCAGAATCTACTCAATGGCAACTAGCAACAGCAAAACTGCGGCTTCAGCGGGATTGGGGAAGGAAACAGAGATTGGCTCCTGCAGCACAAGCTGTTCTCTAAATTATCAAAATGCTTGTCCTATGATCAAGTGATTCCATTTCCAGGATGAAGCTTGTGGCAAATTATAGTTTACAAAGATGACCACAACTGTATCTCCCATCCCATATGCCCTTTCCAGTCCCCCCATCAAGGGGAAGTAGACTTCATTCCTTCTCTTCTGGAAGATAAGAAATGACCTATGTTTAGCTGGTGAAGAGTGATGTAATACACCTATTTGAATCATGTAATGTTACTTTAAAATCCATAGGGTAAGTGGTAATGTTCCACCTTCATGAGTGCTGCCACAATTTAAACACCTAACTTTGATTTCCACAGAACCTATTCTTCAGTGGAAACTTGGGGTTAAAATGAAAAAATCAGACATTAATAGATTATATCCACATGTGATAGATCTCAAGGTGACAAAATGCCCCTGTGCTAATGATGTAGCATTACTTGGCTTCATTTTGAATACAACATATTATGGTAAGTTTATGGCTTTATTTAATGGTAAAGGCAACACTTTATGTTCTATAACAGTGATGTTTAATGGCTTGTTGTTGTTAAGTGCCATCAAGTTGGCTCCGACTCACAGTGACCCTATGTACAACAGAACGAAACACTGCCCTATCCTGTACGAACTTCACAATCCTTGCTATACCTGAGCCCATTGTTGCAGCCACTGTGTCAATCCATCTTGGTGAGGGCCTTCCCCTTTTTCTCTGACCCTCCACTTTACCAAGCATGATATCCTTATGCAGGGAATGGTCCCTTCAGACAGCATGACCAAAGTAGGTGAGATGAAGTCTGGCCTTTCTCGTTTCCAAGGAGCCTTCCATCGGCACTTCTTTCTGGACAGATTTGTTAGTTCTTCTGGCAGTCCATGGTCCTTTGGTATTCTTTACCAACACCACAATTCAAATTCATCAATTCTTCTTCCATCTTTCTTATTCATTGTCCAGCTTTCACATGCATTGTTGTTGTTGTTGTTATTTGCCGTCGAGTCGGCCCCGACTCATAGCGACCCCTCCTTGGGTTTCCAAGGCAGTATCACTATGGAAGTAGGATTGCCCAACCTTCCTTCCGAGGAGTGGCTGGTGGGTTCACATGCATATGAGGCTATTAAAAATATCATGGGTTGGGGCAGGCACACCTGTCTTCAAAATGACATCTTTGCTCTTTAAAACTTTAAAAAGGTCTTTGACAATACATTTGCCCAGTGCAATACGGTCATCCAATTTCTAGACCGCTGCTACTATTGATTGTGGATCCAAGTAAAATGAAAGCCCTGACACCTTCAATCTTTTTTCCATTTATTATGATGTTGCTTATTGGTACAGTGATGAGGATTTTTATTTTCTTTATGTTGAGGTATAATCTATACTGAAGGCTGTAGTCTTTGGTGTTCATCAGTAAGTGCTTCAAGTCATTTTCACGTTCAGCAAGCAAGGTTGTGTCATCTGCCTTGGTAAAAGAAATGACACCACCGACCTCACGATAGAATTTTGCAAGACCAACAACTTATTCACTGCAAATACCTTAGACACAAAACAAGACAGAAAAACTATATAAATTTACTAGTTTGTGAGGCTAACTCAAAAATCAGACTCATAAAAATATCACACAGTACAAACACAAAGGGTATTTTTTTTAACTTAATTTCTTTTGCTGGCTAGGGACCTAGTCTTTCTCTTTCTCTTTCTTTCTCTCTCTCTCTCTCTCTCTCTCTCCTTTTTTTTTTTCTTTTATTGTGATGAAAACATACACAACAAGACATTTGCCAACATAATGACTTCCATGATTATAGCCCAGGGACATTGATGACATTTTTCATGTTGTGCCACCATTATTGCTATCCTTTTCCAAAATATTCCACCATCATTAGCATAAACTCAATGCCCCCTGTGGTAGTTCAGTTTGTGTGTCAACTTGGCTGGGCCTGGTTGAATGGCTGGGCAGCTGAATGTAGTATTCCCCATGATGGGACTGGTAATCAACTCCATGGTGGAATCTACTGTGAGCAACTGTGTAGCTGCCTTAGGGAACGTGGTCTGCTTCCTGTATATAAGCAGAAGCCTTGGGAATGGTCTCTAGCTTTTGGCACACTTGGACCCTGCATGTAGCCATGTCGTTGTTCATCAGCCTGCCATGCTCTGCCAACCTTGGGACTTACAATGAACTTAAGTTAATGGCCTGCTGTGTGGTTTGGTAACATTGGGACTGTGCCTTTTTACTTGTCAACCTTGGGCTTCTCAGCCTCAGCAGCCAGCAGCTGCTTTCACCCAGCCCCTAGAGCCTGGCACTTTGAACTAGAACTTAAAGCCTCCAAATTGTGAGAAAATAAACTACTGTTTGTTAAAGCCATCCCATTTGTGGTATATTCTTGTCAGAGCAACACTAGGTAACCAGAATATCCCCCAAACAAAAGCTTCCCCTCTCCCCTCCCTCCTATACCTCCTATACCATTAATCATCTTTGGTATGTGTGTGTGTGTGTGTGTGTGTGTATGTATATGTGTGTATATATATATATATAT
>NW_006921714.1:3556866-3565626 GCF_000298275.1 Orycteropus afer afer | reverse complement strand
TATATATATATATAGCCCCCTCCAACATATCTAGGAATTTCCCTTCCCCATCCCTCCTATCTCTGGTAACCAACAAAGAAATTTCACTTCCATATATAAACCTTTCCTTGACTGTTACAATAATAGATTAATACAATATTTGTCCTTCTGTGATTGTTTTATTTCACTCAGCATAATGTCCTCCAAATTCATCCACATTATGCAGTTTTCTGCAGATTCTACATTATTCTTTAGGGTTGCATAGTAT
The DNA here is from genome assembly GCF_000298275.1 of Orycteropus afer afer. NCBI lineage: Eukaryota > Metazoa > Chordata > Mammalia > Tubulidentata > Orycteropodidae > Orycteropus > Orycteropus afer. Next base: position 3,565,379 of record NW_006921714.1, on the reverse strand, counting down.
TCCATTCTGTATATGTACCACAGTTTGGTTATCCATTCCTCCATTGATGGTCACTTAAGTTGTTTCCATCTCTACTGTTGTGAATAGTGCTGTGATGAACATGGGTGTGCATGTATCTATTCACATCCTGCCTCTCAGTTCTTTAGGATATATACCTAGTAATGGAGTTGCTGCATCAAATGGTATTTCTATTTCCAACTTTTTAAGGTGTCATCTTACTGATTTCCACAGCAGTTGTATCATTTTACAGTCATACCAGCAGTGTATGAGGGTCCCAATCCCTCCACCACCAGCATTTGTTATTTTCTGTTTTGTTGAACCTTGTTATTAATGCAGGGGTGAGATGGTATCTCATTGTTATTTTGATTTGTGTCTCTCAATCTGTCGAAGGTACCTAAATATAATTATTTTGAAATCCTTATCAGGGAGTTCCAATGCTGCTTCTTCCTCGATTGTTTTCTGGGTTTGTATCCTGGTCCCTTGTTTGTACTACTTTATCTTGCTTCTTTGTTTGGAATGGGATGGTCAGTTGTCTCAAAGACATTGTGATTTTGTTGTAGTTATGTTTAATTTGTGTTTGTATACTCTGGTAGCATAGTGCCTAAGGCACTTGACTGCTAACCAGAAGGCTGGTGGTTCAAACCCACCAGCCACTCCTCAGAAGGAAGGTTGGGCAATCTACTTCCGTAGTGATACCACCTCGGAAACCCAAGGAGGGGTCTCTATGACTCAGGTCTGACTCAACAGCATGTAACAACAATGACAACATGCTGGTGTGATTCACCCAAGACTTTTTTTCCTTTATTTTGTTTTGATATATCTGTGTGAACAGGGTACCGTGGTCCTCTATTCGCTAATTGTTAGTGCTTAGGCACTCACCAACTGTCTCGTGGTAGGTGTGATAGAGAATGAGAATATGTGCACAGATCTCTGTTAGCTGTTCATAAAGAGCAGTTGTTGCTGAGTTGAGCTGGTATTGGCTGCTGTCTATTGTGAGTTGGTGCAAAAGAAAGTGGTGACCTTCACTCAGTGGATGGGGCTGTAGGAAGTGCAAGGGTGGTTGGGTTGTGTGGGAACGGTTGCTGTCTCCCACTCAGTTAGACAAAGTAAATAAATAAACCACACACACACAAAAAAAAATAAGAACAAAAAACTCAAACCACATAAACAAACAGGAACAACTGCAGAAAAGAGAAAAAGGCAATAAATGAGAAGAAAAATTTAAAAATGTATTTTAAAAAGACACAAAGATGAGAAAAAGAGGGGAAAAAAACCCACAATACCTGGAAAGGGGGTGAATGAGAGAAAAAAAGCAACAGTAGAAGAATAGTAAAGAAGAAATTGGAAAACTGCAAAAGGAAAGAAGGGATGGGAAGAACCAAAAGAAAGGAACCAGGAAAAAGGAAGAGAAAAAAAAAGCAACAACAAAAACCAAGAACCAGGTAAAGGAAAGAGAAGAAAATAAATAAAAAGAAAGAAAGGAAGAAGAAGAAAAAAAAAGAAGAATTTAAAAACAAACAAAAATAGAACTACAGGGACTGGGGCAGGCCACCCAGGCTCTGCCAGGGCACAGACCAAGATGGAATTCCTGCTGATGAAGAAGGTGGATGAAGGCAAAGGTTGACCACACCTCTGTTCACCAAGAGGGTGTGGGGTATAAGATTAACAATGGGAATATCACACCTTTCTAGTCATCAGCCTCCAGTGTGATTACCCGTGATGTCAACAAGCAAAGCCTATTCTTAAGTCAGTGTCCATGTCAGAATGCTGCTTGCATATATTGAAAATGGCCACACCACTTGCAAATATTCAAAATGGCTGCACTCTTATTACAACCAGCAGTCTCCAGCTCTGTTTGTCTCCTTCTTTGCTGTTTCCCTTTCTGGTTGTTAGGCACCAGTGAAGTTCTTGCCCATGTAGTCCTTGGTGAACAAAGCCAATTCTTACATTGTTACTGGACATGCTTGCAAATATTCAAAATGGCTGCACCCTCAGGACAACCAGCAGTCTGCATCTCCATTTGTTTCCTTACTCACTGTTTTCCTGCAGGCTCCCCTACTAGTTGATATTTAATCCAGTACTTTATCCTTCCCTTCAATGCTCAGGGTTCCAGGATTGTCTTCTATATTGGTTTCTCATTGCTTTGTTGCAGAGGGTCTGTGCAGCTTGACTGCCTATTCTGCCATCTTGCCAGAACCTCCTCAGGGCCTAGTCTCTCTAATTGGGAGCTCTCATGGTTTAGTGTCTAAGGCATTTGACTGCTAACCAGAAGGCTGATGGTTCAAACCCACCAGCCACTCCTTGGAAGGAAGACTGGGCAATCTACTTATGTAGAGATACCACTTTGAAAATCCAAGCAGGGTTTGCTATCAGTTGGATTTGACTTAAGGGCAGTGACTTTGGTTTTTTGTTTTGGAGTTTCTCTAATTGGAAAGTATTTAAAAGTGGCTAGTGATTTAACGGGAGCTCTGATAGTGTAGTGCCTAAGGCACTTGACTGCTAACCAGTAGGCTGGCGGTTCAAACCCACCAGCCACTCCTCAGAAGGAAGGTTGGGCAATCTACTTCTGTAATGATACTGCCTCGGCAACCCAAGGAGGGGTTGCTATGAGTCGGGTCCAACTCGATGACACATAATAACAACAACTGATATATTATTAGAAAGCTTAAACAATAATTGAAATACAATTGCTACACAGAAGACTTAAAGAACTCTAAAATAGCCATTTTAGTCATCAAAAATACTATTAGATATACAGAAATGAGTATGTTATAGGGCCAAATGTAGGCAGGAATTTTGAGGGAGGTTTTAAGGAATCTCAAACTGAGATTTTTTTTTTAATGTTTTAGTAGATGGTAAAACAAATTTTTAACTAAAAAGAAACAAATTTTAGGAACATGGAAAACAAGATTTATAAAATTTTAGAGTGCTATAATGCAAATAACGTAGTTCTGATCTGAGAGGTTATTTATCTTAAGACAACCCTTGAGAGTTTGCCACAAAGATAGAGCCCAAACTGCTAGCTCCTTGGTACTGAGCACAAATCCTCAATGACTTAGGTGTTGCAAAAGATAATATTTCTTTAATCCCATTCTGACATCAGCTTGTCAAAGTAATAAATGTCTGATACTCATTTGTGAATAAAGGAAAGGTATTGTATTGTGGAATGGATAATTCAATTTGGGAAGTGCTGAGTAGATCTACAAAGCAGTCTAGACTTAGGGAGAGGAAGGATCTACATACAAAGATTTGAGGAACTTTTAAGCAAAATTTTTGATTGGCTAATATTTTAAAAAATGCAAATAGTCAGGCACAATACAGTCACAAAATAAGACCATACACTTGTCATTTTTAACATCAGCTATTTCTTGCACAACATTCCAGGAACACTTAAGCAAAAACTTTTTGAAGACATTTTGTGCAAGCAAACATTTAAAATACTTAGACAAAACCACATAGTTTAGCCATTTATCTTTAAAACCTCTCCAGCAAAATAAGTCAAGGTTTATGTACTTATGGGAAAGCAAAAGCAGGGACAAAGTGGTATCTGATTTCGGGCCATTTTATTCATGTGAAGCACCTCAAATTTTAGAGTGCACTGACAGGTTCAAACAGTGTGCACTATTACAGGGTTAGACACGTAGTCTTGCCCAAAGTTCCTTTGAATTCCTGAATAGCTTACTATGAGATTGTAGTAAGTAACGATTTCATAGTTACTTCTGGCTTTGACTGACTACTTCTGTTGAAAGAGTTTAGTCGTAAATTGGATCTGCTCCCTCTGTGTGCTCTCTGTGCTTCCCTTTGTCAACCCATATTGAGACTCAGCTCATTTTCTTGCTTTGTTCCATGGATCCCAGGCTAGGACTCAGTCTTCCTTGTGTTTGTCCAAACACCAGTGCCCGCCTTACTTTCTTGAGTCACAGAAGAGGAGCCATTTTCAGCTCTTCATGTTTGATGCTACCGTGTAACCAAGAGTCATGAGAGAGAAAGGACAGTCCTCCCTCCCGGGGATCACATTCACCAGACTAGTTAAGCCTCTCAAGAAAAGAAAGTTTCAGCGACTTGTTCTTTAAGTGAAACCATCTTTTCCCCAGCTGGTCATCACTTATTGAAGCAAAAAAGATGTTCCCACTGTATCAAGCTACTGCTCCTAAACTAGCATTTTCCTTGAAGAGGCCCTTGTTTATCCCCTCAACACTCATGACACATGGAGTTAATGGTAGGAACAATTTATACATGTGTTCTAATTAGATCTCATTAATCACTTTCCTCCTCTGTGACACTATTAAGACATCTCCTGCCCTGCCTGTCATCCTGCTTTTATCAGCCATCTCCAGAAACCTAAGCCTCCCAGGCCACTTGTGGTTACCCTAGCTCACATAGTTCTGTACTTGCTCTAATTTGACCTAACCTACTACTTCTTTCCATTCACCCAGGTGCTTTCCCTGAAATTTGTGGTCTGTCATCAATGAACTCTCTCAAACTACTCATCTTTTCCCTGAATGTTCCCTTTATTTTCTTCCTGTAAAGAGTAAGCTGGCCATTCCCATATAACATTCTTTCCCCTGCAGCCCTTTCACATGCCACATATCTCAGAACCCAAGAACCGGCTATTGTCCTTGCTCTTCAGGGATACTTATTAATTCCTGTCCTCTTCTTCCAAAGTCCCAGCCCCTTTGAACTCAGACTTTATCCCTCTCTACCTCAAAACTGGACTGATATGCACCATGATGCTAAACATCATAATAAATGGAGAAAATATTGAAGTTGTCAAAGATTTCATTTTACTTGGATCCATAATCAGTGCCCATAGAAGCAGCAGTCAAGAAATCAAGCAATGTACTCCATGGGGGACATCTGTTGCAAAAGACCTCTTTAAAGTGTTAAAGAGCGAAGATGTCACTTTGAAGACCAAAGTGCACCTGACCCAAGCCATGATATTTTCAATCGCCTTATATGCATGTGAAAGCTGGACAATGAATAAGAAAGATGGAAGAAGAGTTGATGAATTGTGGTGTTGGTAAAGAATACCGAAAGTACCATGGACTGCCAGAGAAATGAACAAATCTATCTTGGAAGAAGTACAGCCAGAATGCTCCTTAGAAGTGAGGATGGTGTAACTTCATCTCACATACTTTGGACAGGTGATCTGGAAGGACCAGTCCCTGAAGAAGGACATCATGCTTGGTTATGTGTCAGTGAAAAAGAAGAAGTCCCTCAATGGGATGTGTTGGCACAATGGCTGCAACAGTGGGCTCACACATAACAACGGTTGTGAAGATGATGTAGGACAGAGCATTGCTCTGTTCTGCTGCACATAGGATCACTGTGAGTCAGAACTGACTCTAAGACACCTAACAACAACAACCTCTCCTTGGTTTCCAGCATGTATGACTTCTCCATCACTCACACTTACTCACTGATGTGTTAAGCCTCTGGATCCCTGGCTTTCCTCTTCACCTTGATTTTTGTTACTATTTGTGGTGCCTTTACCATCGATATGGATGACCCATCCAATACCCTGGCTTCTCAGTATTAATATCTTCTCTCCTCCAGTGATCTTTCTCCCATTTTATTTCTATTGTCACATTCTGGACCTTGTCATTTCCAATAATAGCATTGTTTCCAAAATCTCCACTGCATGCATCTCACGCTCTGTCCACCATCTCCTATTGTTGCAGTCTACTGTAATACTCATAGTCCAGTATTTCTCAATCTCATGAAGACTTCAATCCATTGTCCTTACCACTTTTTTCACTATCCAACATCCCTATCTTCCCCCTTTCTCACCATAATTTAATAGTCTATCCTATAATAATTCTGTAAATTCCTTGTCCTTCTCTTACTTTCTTGCCTGATAAAATCCAAATGTAGTTAAAGTCTCCACCACCTCTGAGCTAGACAAGAAATATATTGCTGAAAGAAAAAAAAAAATACACAATGACCTCACTTTAAAACCACACTGACTGTTCTCTCCTTAAATTCATGATTACAAATCTCAAGTGGCTATTTAGCACTACCCAGAAATCCTATCACTCTGCTCTGGTATGTTTTTTTGCTGCTCTCCAAAATGACCTTATCACATCTCTCCCCACTCCCAAAACACTCTAAATCACCTTCTTTTCCTTCCCACACTCAGCTGTGCTTTGTCTAGTATTTCACAGAGAAAAAATAAGGATTGCTCACAATACGCTCCTCCATCATTGCACCTGCAGATCCCACCTGCACATACACTTGCATATTCACCTTTTTGCATGTTGATTTCCTGCTGCTATAAAAGGCCATCCTTCATCCTTTGTGTGCTTGACCCCTTTCCTCCAGCCATCTAAGAACCTTATTCCTTCAGGCCTGGAATTGAACTCACTCCTGTGGCTTCCAGCCAAACAGTAGATAGACGTATGGGGGGACGTTGACACTAGGTAGATACACTCTTTTTTTTTTTTTTTTTTTTTTAACTTTTGTTGTGGTGAAAACATACACAAGATATTCACCAACATTACATTCAGGGACATTGATGACATTTTTCATTTTGTGCCACCATACCAAAAAAACGAACCAAACTCACTGCCATCAAGTCGTTTCCAACTCATAGCGACCCCCATTGGGTTTCTGAGGCTGTAAATCTTTAGGGAAGTAGACCGCCCGTCTTGGTTTGGCAGAGCAGCTGATGAGTTTGGACCTTCCGGTCAGCAGTCAAGTACCTTACCCGCTACTCCACCAGAGCTCCTTTGTGCCACCATGTTGCTGTCCTTTGCCAGGATATTTCCTCACCATTAGCAAGAACTCAAAGCCCCGCAAAAAAAAAAAAAAAAAAAAAAACCTTCCCCTTTCCCCCTCCCTCTTAGCCCCAAGGTACAGTCTTTAGAACAATCAATCCTGGGAGATAAGAAGGGCAGTATTTGCACAGGGAGATAGCTCAGGGAGCAGGAATGCATGGGAAAGGACACAGGGAAGAGGGAACTATAAGGAGGAAGTGGGAAGAGAGTGGTTACATTGTGGGGATTGCAGTCAATGTCATGAAACAAAATGTGCATGAACTGCTATATGGAAAATGAATTTGCTCTGTAAACTTCCACCCAGATTACAATAAAAATTTTTTTTAAAAAAGAAACTAACTCCTGCTTTAACCCTGTAATTATCACCTTTCTCTCCTGCATTATCACACTCTCCTTCCTTATTGGATCACAGCCACTAGCATATGAACATATCTTGGTATCTCCCACTTTAAGCAAAACCTCCGTTGATTTCATTTTTCTCTACCCCCTATTTCTCTGTTCCTCTTCAAAGTAAAATTTATGGAACAAATTTATTGTAGGTGATGCTACTTTTTCACCTCCCATTTTATCTTTATTCCACTACAAATCAGACTTTATCTCTTAGCTTGTTGATTTGACTGTGTATTGTCTTCCATTAAAACCCTGCCATTATGTGCTCAGCACAATAGCCCTAATCCCATTTCCTAATGTAGTTTGTTCTTCTCTGTTTATTAAATATTTAAATTTGTCAACTCCAGAATTCTTATCCTCAGTAGAATCCCAAAAATATAGTATCTATAAATCTTTAATCTATAAATCTTATTGTATATAAATCATCAATTTAACCTGCCACAGAGCAGCAGGTTTCAGGTAGGAATTAGGTAAGAGGACGGTGCAGAGGTTTCCAACAGCTAAGGGAGACACACTTATCTGTCACTTTGTCACCTTGTGGGACTTGTACATTGCTGTGAGGCTTGAGGCTGTGCCACTGGTGTTTCAGACGCCAGCAGAGTTGCACATGGTGCACAGGTTTCAACGCAGCTTACAGACTAAGACAAACTAGGAAGAAGGAGGAGGCCATCCACTTCTCAAAAATTGGCCAGGGAAAACCTTATGAACAGCAGAGAAATGCTGTCTTATATATTACCAGGCAACTTTATGGATAGCTTGGAAATATTGTCTGACACAGTGCAAAAAGACTAGCCCCATGGGTCAGAAGGCACTCAAAATAGGACTGGGAAAGAGCTGCCTCATCAGAGTAGAACATACTTTAATGAGATAGACAAAGTAAGTCTTTCAGGACCTCCATGTGCTGATGTGGCATAACTCAAATTGAGGAGAAGCAGCTGCAAACATCCATTAATAATCAGAATATGGAATGTATGAAGTATGAATATAGGAAAATTGGAAGTTATCAAAAATGAAATGGAATGCATAAAGATTGATATCCTAGGCATTAGTGCCTGGAAATGGACCAGTTTGGGCCATTTTGAATCAGACAACCATATTATCTACTATTCTGGAAATGACAAATTGAAGAGGAATGGCGTGGCATTCATCATCACAAAGGATGTTCCAAGATCTGTCCTGAAGTATAATGCTGTCAGTGATAGGATAATATCCAAACACCTACAAGGAAAACTAGTTAATAATACTATTATTCAAATTTATGCACCAACCACCAAAGCCAAAGATGAGGAAATTAAAGATTTTTATCAACTTCTGCAGTCTGAAATTGACCAAACATGCAATCACTGT
>NW_006921714.1:3546732-3554107 GCF_000298275.1 Orycteropus afer afer | reverse complement strand
CAGAACATGTGGCCTCCTTGCCCTTTTTGCAGGATCATAACAAATTGTGGATAACATTGAGAAGAATGGGAATTCCAGAACACTTAATTGTACTCATGAAGAACCTGTACATAGACCAGGAGGCTGTCGTTCAAACAGAAAAAGGGAACACTGCATGGTTTAAAATCAAGAAGGGAGTGCATCACGGTTGTATCCTTTTCCTCATACTTATTCAATCTGTATGCTGAGCAAATAATCCGAGAAGCTGGACTACATGAAGAAGAATGTGGCATCAAGATTGGAGGAAGAATCATTAACAACTTTCAATACACTGACAACACAACTTTGCTTGCTGAAAGTGAGGATGACTTGAAGCACTTACTGATGAAGGTTGAAGAATACAGTCTGCAGTATGGATTACCTCTCAATATAAAGAAAACAAAAATCCTCACAACTGGTCCTATAAGCAACATTACGATAAACGGAGAAAAGATTGAAATTGTCAAAGACTTCACATTGCGTGGTTCTACAATCAAGGCCAATGGAAGCAGCAGTCAGGACATCAGACGATGTATAGCACTGGGCAAATTGGCTGTAAAGGATCTCTTTCAAGTGCTGAAGAGCAAAGATGTCTCCTTGAGGGCTAAGGTGCGCCTGACACGAGCCATGGTATTTTCAATTGCTTCATATGCATGTGAGAGCTAAATAATGAATAAGGAACACCGAAGAAGAATTGATGCTTTTGAGCTGTGGTGTTGGTGAAGAATGCTGAAAGTACCATGGACTGCTAAAGGAACTAACAGGTCTTTCCTGGAGGAAGTGCAGCCAGAATGCTCCTTGGAGGCGAGAATGGCCAGACTTTATCTCACTTACTTTGGTCAAGTTGTCAGAAGGGACCATTCCCTGGAGAAGGATGTCATGCTTAGTAAGGTGGAGGGTTAACGAAAGAGGGGAAGGCCCTCAGCGAGGTGGATTGACACAGTGGTGGCAGCAATGGGCTCAAGTGTAGCAAGAATCATGGAGCTGGCTCAGGACCGGGCGGTGTTTCGTTCTGCTGTACATAAGGTCGTTATGAGTCAGAGATGACTCCATGGCACTTAACAACAACTGCAACAACAAATCTTTAATTTTCACTCCCAACCAACTCATATTAACATTCATATAACAGAACTACCTGACACTTCTTTGTAACTTTCCAAGTCAAGTACTCTACCTCTAGCAATAACAATAAGGTCCCAGCGTGGCACAAATGGTTTGCACTCAGCTGCTGACTTAAAGATTGGCAATTTGAAGCTACTCAGAGACACTGCAGAAGAAAGACCTGGCAATCTGCCTCCATCAAGATTACAGGCAAAAAAAAAAAAAAAAAAAACAACCTATTTGAGCAGTTCTAATATGTAACAAGCAAAGATGTCACTTTGAAGACTAAGGTAGACCTAACCCAAGCCGTGGTGTTTTCAGTCACCTCATATGCATGCATGTGAAAGCTGGACAATGAATAAGGAAGACCAAAGAAGAGTTGGTGCCTTTGAATTATGGTGTTGGCAAAGAATACTGAAAATACCATGGACTGCCAGAAAAACAGATAAATCTGTCCTGGGAGAAGTGTAGCTAGAATACTCCTTGGAAGCAAGCATGGCCAGACTTCATCTCACCTACTTTGGTCACATGGTCAGAAGGGTCCATTCCCTGCAGAAGGATATCATGCTTGGTAAAGTGGGGTGTGGGGGGCGGGTCAGTGAAAAACGAAAGTCCCTCAACAAGATGGATTGACACAGTGGCTGCAATGATAGGTTCAAGTATAGCAAGGGTTGTGAGGCTGGCACAGGACCGGGCAGTGTTTCCTTCTGTGGTACAGAGGGTCACTATGAGTCTCAGCTGACTCGATGGCACCTGGCAACAACAACAACATTCTGTAACAAATGCATGCGTTGGCGTGAGTCAGAGTTGACACAATGGCATCAGATTTGGTTTTTGGTTTATAGCAATAACAATTGCATTTTCTCTCTCCTTCCTCATTAAAAAAAGGGAGGGGGGTGAAATCGTATTTTTAGCCTCTTCACTACTCTTGACTTTACATATGCAATATTTCATTGATTTTTGAAAAGCAGAATCAGAAGATATCATGTATTAGTAAAATTGACCCTACCATTTAGTGATCATAAATGCACTCTTATTTCCAAAATTATAAAATGCAATCTTTGTTGTCTTAAATTGTACATCAGCTTCTATAACTTTGGGATATAATTGTGGATAGTTTTTCTTTCTTTGTTCTTTAAAAAAATTTATTGTGATTTGGGTGAAAGTTTATAGTGCATATTCATTTTCGATACAGCAGCTCACATACACTGTCTCATGACATTGACTGCAATTTTCCACAATGCAACAACTCTCTTCCCACTTCCTCCCCATAGTTACCTCTTCCCTTGTCCTTCCCTCCCATGCACTCCTGCCCTCCAAGCTGTCTCCCTGAGCATACACAGCCCTTCTGTTCTCCCATGATTGATCTCTCCAAGGAGTCGATCTACCTAAAGTAAAAGTTCAGCTCATATGCCTGTCTTTTGTTTGGCTGGAAGCCACAGGAATGGGTTCAGTTCCAGACCTGTAGGGCAGCTAAGGGCCATAGTCTCAGGGGTTTCACCAGGCTCAATCAGACCAGCAAACCTGGTTCTTTTTGTAGATTGTTTTCACTGACAGTGATCTATAACTTAATTTTAATCTAAAAATATTAAGCAAAATAAAACACATTTCATAGCTTACTTCTCCATTAAATATTTCTAAACTTTGCATGGTCATATGATATCATTCTTGACACCTATAATTATTCCCACATAGAATATAATGTATTGTTAACTATCTAAGCAGACTTAATACTCAGAAAGGAAAAACTTATCTTTCCTGTTCCAGGAAGAAGCAAACCAAAGCCACTGCCATTAAGTCCATTCTGACCCATGGTAACCTTTTTCTTGGAAGAAGTAGAAACTAACATTTTCTTCTAACACCTTTCCCTATACAGAAAAGAGCTGGTAGTGAAAATATATATTAACAACATGCATCTTTTGAAACAAAGTAAATGCATCAGATAGTCAAGTGTCTTCAAGCTCCTTGACCCAAGCCCTTTGCCTCAGGTCGTCACATTCTCTGGGGCAGTAGTTATGCCCTGTTGACAAGGCTTCAGATGAATACTCCAGCTTTAAAAATCAAAATACTCTCAACATTCTTATCTGTGACCAAGGAGAGGTGGGACAAGGGAACAGAACACTTTCAGTGGTTTCAGTATGACCAGCACTCATCTCTTAAGAGGTTCTCATGAAGCTTTAGCAAATATTCTTTCTATTTTTATAAAATTTGCTAATATTAAAGTACATCAAGCATAGTTTCTTCCCTCTTGGAGTTTACAGGTTAATTTTCTTCGGAGATTTTTTTTTATTGTTGACTAAAAGTGTACTCCTGCAATTGCGACATCTTTGTGCTTAGACTGCCATGAAACAAAATACTTTAATAATTAAGGGCAGCTTGGAAGCTGTTTTAAAACAAGGCGATGGCCAATGCAATTTATTTTAAGGACATATCACTCCCAGAGGAGACTATTCTAGGCTTCGGTCAGACGGTTGGCTAAGATCCTGTGGTGCAACTGAAGTTACTTCATCCGTTCAAGCTTGGGGAAGCGAGGTTCAAATTGAGGGGAGAGGAGGTAGGGTGGGGGGATGTGGAGAATGGGACAGAAGATGGAACAGATACAGCCTCTTGCCCCTAATGACCTCGTGCTGCAGAATTGAGGTAATAGCTTTGTACAAGTGGCTAGCCTTAATTGTTCTTTCCTTTCATGTTAGGTATTTACCTAGGCCTCAGCTTTTCTGGATTTTGGGATTATGATAATACCACATGGTATAACATGACGGAGAATATCTATTCCGAACTCGAAGGTAATGCTTATAACAGCACCTTTAACTCCAGCATCTCCCTTACGGCGGTTGCTTGATCAGCATATATGAAATCTCTGCTTTGTTGAGAAGCTCATTTTTTTCCTACTTTTTAACCCGTGGCGTGATTTTCTTCTTTCAGATCTCATACAGCTTTCAGTGGTGGATATGGTTTTAACAAATCATTTCTTAGTTATGCTCACCTCTTTGGGTCTTTTTGTAAGTAGAGATCTTCGTCACCCGTCAGCCTCTGTTTTACAGGTAGGTGAACTGCCTTATAACTAATATTAACCTTAAATATCTTCCGTGACACGAAGAAGTATTGGATTTCTGAGCTATGTGTGGTACAGTAAGAACTGAAATGTTTCTTCCTTTTAAAAAATGTACAAGCATAATGCAGCATCTTTGTCCTTTGTGTGGGAGTGTTGAATATACAATCTGGAAATGATGCTAGCATTGTTGCTACACAAATTTATAAGCTTTAAATACATGTATGTAGAAAATACTTATTTATTCATTCTTTTAGTTATAACTACATATGTTCCCCACATACACTAAGGTAATATACTATTACAAAGAGCTCTGATGGCACAGTGCCTGAGGCATTTGACTGCTAACCAGAAGGTTGGTGGTTTAAACCCACCAGCCACTCCTCGGAAGGAAGATGGGGCAATCTACTTCCATAAAGATTTATTGCCTCAGAAACCTGTAAGGGTAACTACGGGTCAGAATTGACTCAATGGCAGTTGGGTTTTTTGTTTTGTTTTTTTTTTTTCTTTAGTATTAAAATAACATAATTAAGAATAAGTGTTGGAATCGAGAGAAGAGAAATATACGTTTATGTGAGCATATGCAATATGCATGCCATGAAGTTCTCAAACGTGTTAATAAATACTTGTCAAAGATTACCAGAATAGAAATAAAACCAGTGATAAGTATTTAGGGAGGCCTGGTGGCTCAATGGTTAAGTACTCAGCTGCTAACCAAAAGGTTGGCAGTTCGAACCCACCAAGCAGCTCTGTGGTAGAAGGACCTGGGAATCTGCTTAAGATTACAGCCAAGAAAACTCTGTAAAGCCGTTCTACTCTGTCACATGGAGTCAGCGTGAGTCGACATGGAGTCAGGCACCCAACAACAACAGTGAATATTTAGGAGCAGTAGGAGCAAAGACCACATTGCTGTGGAGTCAGTTCTGACTCATAGCAACCCAGTAGACAGAGTACGGGCCCGTAGGGTTTCCAAGGCTGTAATTTTTGCAGAAAAGCAGATTGACACATCTTTTTCCCTTGAAGTGGATGGTGGATTTGAACTGCTCACCTTTTGCTTAACAGTTAAGCTCTTAACAACTGCGTCATCAGTGCTCCTTGGAGAATAGATAAGGGGAGGTGAAGAAGGGGCAGTTTCATTGGTTGTGAGGCAGATTTTCCTTATACATAGTGATTAGCATCTTCCTTCAGGTATATGAATAGTCACAACCTTCCCTCCTGTCTCATCATCTATGAGAAAGTACCACTTGTTGTTTGGTCAATCAATTGTTATTGTTGTCAGGTGCCATCAAGTTGTCTCCCAATAGCGACCCTATGCACAGCAGAATGAAACACCACCCAATCCTGAGCCAGCTCCATGATTCTTACTATACTTGAGGCCATCACTGCAGCCACTGTGTCAATTCACCTCGTTGAGGGCCTCCCCCTCTTTCGTTGACCCTCCACCTTACCAAGCATGACATCCTTCTCCAGGGAATGCTCTCTTCTGACAACATGACCAAAGTATGAGATAAAGTCTGGCCATTCTCGCCTCCAAGGAGCATTCTGGCTGCACTTCCTCCAAGACAGACCTGTTAGTTTTTTTAGCAGTTCACGGTACTTTCAGCATTCTTCACCAGCACCACAGCTCAAAAGCATCAATTCTTCTTCGGTCTTCCTTATTCATTGTTTAGCTCTCACATGCCTATGAGGCGATTGAAAATACCATGGCTTGTGTCAGGTACACCTTAGTCCTCAAGGAGATATCTTTGCTCTTCAGCACTTGAAAGAGGTCCTTTACAGCCAATTTGCTCAGTGCTATATGTTGTCTGATGTCCTGACTGCTGCTTCCATTAGCATCGATTATAGAACCAAGCAATGTGAAGTCTTTAACAATTTGTCTTTTCTCCATTTATCGTAATGTTGCTTATAGGACCGGTTGTGAGGATTTTTGTTTTCCTTTATATTGAGATGTAATCCATACTGCAAACTGTATTCTTCAGCCTTCATCAGTAAGTACTTCAAGTCATCCTCACTTTCAGCAAGCAAAGTTGTGTTGTCAATATCAATATATCACAGGTTGTTAATGATTCTTCCTCCAATCCTAATGCCACATTCTTCTGCATATAGTCCAGCTTCTCAGATTATTTGCTCAGCATATATATTGGATAAGTATGGGGAAAGAATACAACCCTGATACACTCCTTTCTTGATTTTAAACTATGCAGTGTTCCCTTTTTCTGTTTGAACGACAGCCTCCTGGTCTATGTACAGGTTCCTCATGAATACGATTAAGTGTTCTGGAATTCCCATTCTTCTCAATGTTATCCACAATTTGTTATGATCCACACATCAAATGCTTTTGCATAGTCAGTAAAACACAAGTAAACATCTTTCTCGTATTCTTTACTTTCAGCCAAGATCCACCTGACATCAGCAATGATATCCCTCATTCCACATCTTCTTCTGAATCCAGCTTACACCTCTGGAAGTTCTCTGTCAATATACTGCTATAACTGTTTTTGAATTATCTTCAGTAAGATCTTACTTGCATGCGATATTAATGATATTGTTTGATAATTTCCACCTTCTGTGGGATCACCTTTCTTTGCAATAGGTACAAATACAGATCTCTTCCAGTCAGTTGGTCAGGTAGCTGTCTTCCAAATCTCTTGGCATAACCGAGTGAGTGCCTCCAGTGGGGCATCCATTTGTTGAAATATCTCAATGGATATTCCATCAATTCCTGGACCCTTGTTCTTCACCAGTTCTTTCAGTGCAGCTTCAACTTCTTCCTCAAATACCATTGGTTCTTGAATATATGACACCTCCTGAAATGGATGAAGATCAACCAGTTCTTTTGGTACAGTGACTCTGTGTATTCCTTCCATCTTCTCTTGATGCTTCCTGCATCATTCAACATTTTTCCCATAGAATCTTTCAATATTGCAACTCGAGGCTTAAATTTTTTCCTCATTTCTTTCAGCTTGAGAAATGCCGAGCGTGTTCTTCCCTTTTCGTTTTCGAACTTCGTGTCTTTTCACATTTCATTATAGTAATTGGCTTTCAAGCTGCTTTTTTAAATCTTCTGTTCAGCTCTTTTATCTTGTCATTTCTTCCGTTTGCTTTAGCTACTCTCTGCTCAAGGGCAAGTTTCAGAGTCTCTTCTGACATCCATTTTGGTCTTTTCTTTCTTTCTCATATTTTTAATGACCTCTTTCTTTCTTC
>NW_006921714.1:3539491-3544737 GCF_000298275.1 Orycteropus afer afer | reverse complement strand
ATATCTGTTCTTGTTATGGCTCTCACTTCTTTAGGGTATATACCTAGTAATGGGATGGCTGGGTCAAATGGTATTTGTATTTCCTCCCTGGCCAATTTTTGAGAAGCAGTTGGCCTTCTCCTTCTTCCTAGTCTGTCTTAGTCTGTAAGCTGTGTTGAAACCTGTGCACCACGTACAACTCTGCTGGCATCTGAAACACCAGCCTCAAGCCTCACAGCGATGCACATGTCCCACAGGATGACAAACTGACAGACAAGTTTGTTTCCCTTAGCTGGCCTTTTGTTGTGCTCATCATGTAATTGCAAAAGTAGATAGAGAATGGAAAGAGCCAGGAAGGCTACACTGACCTGCATTAAATGATTGACAACAGCAACCTGAAATGTTAGAAAGGAACCATAGCAGGAGTGAGTTTATGTTGATGGGGAAGAGCAACTCAGAAAATGAGGTGAGAATGGTGCACAAGTCAAAGAATGTCATCATATCACTGACTTGGACATGTAGAAACTGTTGAATTGGTGTGTATTCTAGTTTATGTATTCCCAACAACAAAGCAGCTCTGGTGGCATAGTGCCTAAGGCACTTGACTGCTAACCAGAATGCTGGCGGTTCAAACCCCCCAGCCACTCCTCAGAAGGAAGGTTGCGTAAGCTACATCCACAGTGATACTGCCTTGGAAACCCAAGGAGGGGTCGCTGTGAGTCGGAGACAACTTGATGGCACATAACAACAGCAACAGATAACTAAGACAGTGTCTTTCTGGACACTTCCATAACCCCTCTATATCAGTCTTCAAAATGTGTGCTTTAGTTCTCAAATCCTCTCTGGAATTAAGGGATAAATAATAAGATGGTGAAACAAGGCAAAGGCAGAGGAGGAGAATCTCTAGGGCTGTGTGTAAGTAAACAGCCTCAGAAGCCAGTTTTTGTGAATGGCAGTCCTAAGTGCTGTAATTGTACACATACATGTGTACAATTTGACACATGTATCTCAAATTATGTATAACGTAATTTCCTGTGGTATAAATTTATATTGTTATGTTTTGTTACACTTTTTAATATTCAAGTAAAATTAAAGTTTCTTTTTTTCTTCCAGTTTTCAAGGGCAGACTTTTGTGGTTTTGAAAGGGTAAGAACCTTTACATTGTTAAGAGTTAGAAGACAAGTGTTTACTTCATAATTTCACAGATGAGATGCAAGACAAAAACTCACAGAGTAACTCTGGTGGTATAGTGCCTAAGGCATTTATTTGACTGCTAAGCAGAAGCCTGGTTGTTCAAACCCACCCGTGACTCCTCGGAAGGAAGTTTGGGCAATCTACTTCCATTGTGATACCACCTCGGAAACCCAAGGAGGGGTCACTATGAGTCAGATCCAACTCGATGGCAGGGAATTTGGTTTTTGGTTTTTTGTTTGAGATTATCCTTGAAATTATTAATAGCATTTACAGTTTGAACTTTGAAATATATACACTTATTATCAGCAGTCATTAAATACTCATCCCTTCTGTTTCAGCGAAGTGTCCCTCTTTGTCTCAGGTGCAACCTCACCCCTTCCTCATACACTGTGGGCCCAGTGACTTCTGTCCAGGACTGCCCTGGTTCTTTGGGGACATTTCCTGCTCAGTTTCCCAGTTGAATAGAATAGAGCAGGGGCTGGAGTCACACTTTACTCACAAGTCCATCTACCTCAATGCCGCTCTGTGCCTACCTGGAGAGAGAGGCACTTCTCCCAGTTTGTACACAGGAGCTTTATATGCAGCAACAGCTCTGCTTCTGGCCTTTTGGGGGGTTTTGTTACAATGGTTAGTTCCTCTCTCTGCTACTAAATCAGGTCATTCCCATCCACATATCAACGTACTTCACTATAAAAGCAACAACAAAATTATGAGTTTTCTCCCCATTCTGTCCTGAGTCCTGCCCATGAACACACATGTGGATGTGCACACCCCCACACTGACACCTCCTAGGAGGAAGGATCACTTATTTCTTAGAAAGTGATGTACTGTTGTATGAGTCAGAGGGGAAGGGAAGGAGGGAAAGGACAGAGGGGACATGAATGACTGTGCAAATGGAATCCCAAACCAAAACTGTATCATCCAGGCATGAGGGTGAAGAAAACTTTTCACACACACAGGCACTAAGGGAGCTTACCACCCAGTGACCTCTCCTGGAGAGGGGTTTCTGAAACAAGGAGAACTAGGAGGTAAGCTGTAGGGTCTATGAGAGCAGGAGTCTTCTTTGTGTTCAGCACTAGATCCCGCTGTGCAGAGGATGCCAAACACAACCTAGGCACTTAGTAAGTATTTGTTGAAAGAATGGAATTGTGTAAAAAACAAGTCTCAACTTTTGTGTTTAATAATTGGGTGGAACCAGAATTCTAGATGGCATACAAGGAGGAATGAGAGTAGTTTTCAGTGAGTAATAAGAGTATCTTAGGCTCTGAAGCGTGGTGCCTACGGCACTTGACTGCTAACCAGAACGCTGATGGTTCAGACCCACCAGCCACTCCTCGGAAGGAAAATGGGGCAATCTACTTCCGTAGGGATACTGCCTCAGAAACCCAAGGAGGGGTCGCTGTGAGTCAGGTCCAACTCCACGGCACATAACAGCAACAACAAGGATCCTTGCTTGGCATTTGGATCAATATGATGAATAACTTCCAAATTTATTAGAATAATGTATAGTTCAACATATATGTTTAAGGAAAGAAGAAAGAAAAAGAATTATACCTAAACTTATAACCCCAAACCTTCCCATCAGTGGAGGTAAAAAAAAAAAAAATCAAAGAATAATCCATCAGTTACACAACAAGCAAGAAAGAACGAAAACAAATGGCTTGCTGTCCTCTGCATACTGGCAGTTTGGTTGTCACATCTGTACATCCATGGTTATTTTAGAGACAGTCTTCTATGGTCTAGAAAAAGATTCCTAGGTTCCTAGATTGTAAACTTCTACTGAAAAGTTAAGGGTGGAATGGACATCCAAAGCAAAGCAAACTGTTGCCACAAACTGATCCACCCTGTAGGACAGGTTAGGACTGCCCCATAGGGTCTCTATGAAAGCAGACCGTCACATCTTTCTTCCACAGAGAGGGGCTGGTGAGTTCCAATCACCAACCTTTCAGTTAGCAACTGAGCACTTAACCACTGTGCCTCCAGGGCTCCTTCGGAAGAGGCATATCCCACATCAGTCTGTCTTGGGACTCTTAGAATATCTTGGGACTTTTGGAGACCCTGAAAATAGCACATTTTTATGCTATTACTCAGGCTAGACCAACAAGGCCTCAGCTGTGCTGAAAGGCTAAGAACTTCTGGTATCTTCAGAAAGATAAAGTGTAGGCAGTGGTCTCTTCCATTAACATATGCTAATTCATGTGAAATTGCTTTTCTCATAAAAGCTTTTACTCATAAAAGCAGACATTTGGGGATGCTTTCTCTTTTGGAAACACTTGTCTAAGTAACAGTGAGAAAGGAAGCTAATGTCCATCATATACTAAGCAAGTTCACTCTCCTTGGCCAACTACGATGCTAACCACATCTGATACCTCGTTCCATGTTCCCCACAACTTGTTAGCCTAGCTCAGAGATCAGGAAACAGAAGAAGAAAGGAGGCAAGGGTGCTTCTGTCCAATTAGGGAGGTTAAATTGACCTAGTTACAACTCTGGGTAACATATTTCATTGATTCAAATGGGCCATTGAGTTTAACATGTGTTGTCATGTTGTAAAATACTAAAGAAGAAAAAGAGCTGCCATATAAGACTGTGACACGTTTCTACAGAAAAGATGTTCACATATAAACTGTATGCCCGAAATATGATCATCCTGCAGCTTCTGGCTGCTGTCAGGCCTCTGTGAAGACCCCTCGAGCCTCGTTACAACTAACAAGAATAAAAGGGAAACATGGACCCCTTGCAGCTGTGCTGAAAGTCTAAGAACTTCTGGTATCTTCAGAAAGATAAAGTGTAGGCAGTGGTCTCTTCCATTAACATATGCTAATTCATGTGAAATTGCTTTTCTTCTTATTCCTTTTTGTATATTGTTCAAAATGTATATTCTTTTTTCTTGTCCTTGTTCTTCAACCTTTTCTTTTGTCTACATAAAATATATCTTTTTATTTGCCTCACATATTTAAAGTCTCCAACTTTTAATTTTTTAATCACTTATTTCTATCCCTCAAGCCTACACGTTGCCTAATAGATATTTTTATTTATTTATATAGGCTGACTATGTCAAAGGAAAGTTGTGGTACAGTGAAAAGTGCTTTGCTAACAAAGAAAGCTTTGAAGGTGAGTATTAGCTAAAGACACATTAACAGGCCCTCATCAGTGCAGACAATACATGTGTTCTCTCGGTGCAGACAGTACACATGTTCTGTCAGTGCAGACAGTTCGTGTGTTCTGTCGGTGCAGACAGTATGTGTGTTGTATCAGTGCAGAGAGTACATGTGTTCTCTCAGTGCAGACAGTACGTGTGTTCTGTCGGTGCAGACAGTACGTGTCTTGTATCAGTGCAGAGAGTACGTGTGTCCTCTCAGTGCAGACAGTACATGTGTTCTCTCGGTGCAGTCAGTACGTGTGTTCTCTCGGTGCAGACAGTACGCGTGTTCTGTCGGTGCAGACAGTACGTGTGTTCTCTCAGTGCAGATAGTACGTGTGTTGTATCAGTGCAGACAGTGCACGTGTTCTCTCGGTGCAGACAGTACGCGTGTTCTGTCAGTGCAGACAGTTCGTGTGTTCTATCGGTGCAGACAGTACGTGTATTGTATCAGTGCAGAGAGTACATGTGTTCTCTCAATGCAGACAGTACGTGTGTTCTCTCAGTGCAGACAGTACATGTGTTCTCTCGGTGCAGACAGTACGTGTGTTCTATCGGTGCAGACAGTACGTGTGTTCTGTCTGTGCAGACAGTACGTGTGTTCTCTCGGTGCAGATGGTACATGTGTTGTGTCAGTGCAGACGGTACGTGTGTTCTGTCTGTGCAGACAGTACGTGTGTTCTCTCAGTGCAGACAGTATGTGTGTTCTCTCGGTGCAGACAGTACGTGTTTTCTGTCCTTGCAGATAGTTCGTGTGTTCTGTCGGTGCAGACAGTACACGTGTTGTATCAGTGCAGAGAGTACGTGTGTTCTCTCAGTGCAGACAGTACGTGTGTTCTGTCGGTGCAGACAGTACGTGTGTTCTCTCAGTGCAGACAGTACGCGTGTTCTGTCGGTGCAGACAGTACACGTGTTGTATCAGTGCAGAGAGTAC
>NW_006921714.1:3536690-3539130 GCF_000298275.1 Orycteropus afer afer | reverse complement strand
GTGCAGACCGTATGTGTGTTGTCTGTTGCTACTGAATGAGCTCCGACTCATGGTGACCTTCCATGTAACACGGTGCAACGGTGCCTGACCTGTACCATCTTCACGATCTGTGGAATGTTTGAGCCCATTGTGGCTACAGAGCTTTCAGCAGAACTTCCAGACTAAGACAGAGAGAAAAGTCCTGGTGATCACCTTCTGAAAATTAGCTTGTGACGGCCTTTTCAGAACACTGTCTGAAAACCTATGGTTAGCAACAGATGACATACATAGATTCAATAAACTGACATACAATAAAAGTAGAATAGAATGTCAAAATAGATTTGCCTATTAATGACCTAAAACTGAGAACAATTTTCATTTACATCTGAGGCAATAGGCAAACCCTGTTAGAGCTATAAGAAAATGTATTCAAGATTGAAGGTCCATAACATCTAGAGTTTTGATTTATGCAGTCTGTGTTCTTAATACCACCCCTTATAGTTTTAGAAGAACAGATGCTGTTTGTAATTACTGTACCTTTCCATTTTATAGATGATTATGTTACTATCACCTTTGACAGAAACAAGACCCTAAGTGAGGTATGGTATTGAATATTTTAAAAGGTAAGAAATTTTGTTGTGCATAATTTCATGAGTTGTTATTAATCTGGAAAAAAAAAAAAAAGGCAGTTCTGCAGATGAAAGGCTTTACAATCACCTAGGGATATGTCTGGTTGTTAGGTGCTGTCAAACTCATTCCAACTCATGGCAACCCCACGTACAACACAACAAAGCACTGCCCAGGCCTGCACCATCCTCACAATCATTGTGATGTTTGAGCCCATTGTTGCTGCCATTGTATCAATCCATCTCATTGGGGGTCTCCCTCTTTTTCACTAACCTTCTGTTTTACCAAGCATCATGTCCTTCTCCAGGGACTGGTCCTTCCTGATAACATGTCCAAAGTACAGGAGATCAAGTTCACCATTCTCACATGTAAGGAGCACTCTGGGTATACTTCTTCCAAGACAGATTTGTTTGTTCTTATGGCAGTCCATGATATATCCAATAGTCTTCACCAAATTCAAAGGCATCAATTCTTCTTTGGTCTTCCTTATTCATTGTCCAGATTTCACATGATTGAAAATACTATGCCTTGTGTCAGGCTCACCTTAGTCCTCAGAGTGACATCTTTGCTTTTGAACACTTTAAAGAGGTCTTTTGCAGCAGATTTGCCTGACACGATACGTCATTTGATTTCTTAACTGCTGCTTCCATGGACGTTGGTTGTAGATCCAAGTAAAATGAAATCCTTGACAACTGCAGGCTTTTCTCCATTTATCACGATGTTGCTTGTTGGTCTAACTGTGAGGATTTTGCTTTCTTTTTGCTGGGTTTAATGGTAGTTATTTAATCACATTAAATCTGGACCTACACAGTGCTCCTAGAAAAAAAGTCCATCCCTGAAGGAGATGCTTTTCAGACTCCCATTCCCTGGAAGAGAGTGGCATTCACTTCCTTTCTCTTTTCTTAGGCAAGTGCTTGTTTTTATAGTTCAGAGCCATTCCTTGAATGGTTTCCCTGCATACCCCAGACTTCGAGAGGAGTGAAAAATATTCCTTCAAAAGTGATAACATTTCTTATTGATATAGAGCGTGGAAATGGAGTTTACCTTCTCTCTAACCAGGTAGGCCTTGTATCTCAGAGGTGATCACTCTCAATACTAAGTCCTACAACAAAGAAAATTCACCTTAGTGAAAGTTATCTCCATATTCTAGTTGTCTTTGGTGATAGAACCTGATAAAACTGGCTACAACAAAATAATTTGTAATTAATAATATAGTTTAGGACACGATAGAGGTTTCTTAGCTCTGACCATCTGTCACTCATTTTGATGAAAATGGAAAATATGATGCTGTATCCACAGTAACTCTCCCTTGACAATTCTCCAGGAGAATATGAACTGAGAGAACTTTATGAATTTAAGGTTCAATAAAATGGTTAGTTTAAGTGAACTAAAATCTAAACTGATAGCTACTGATCTATGTTTTTTATTTCAAAGGCTGTAAACTCTAGCTGTGGTTTATAATTATTCTTACAGCCATTCCCAAAATACCTATCTTTAGCCTACCCTCAAAGTCATGATCCAATAGGGGTGGGGTGAGGCCCAGAAAGCCACATTTTCAAAAGTACTTTGGCATGATATTTACAAGCATGAACACTGGACAGATGATGACACCATAATAAATCTTTCTGTGCCATTTATTATAGAACTTTAAGCAGAGTATTTAATCTCCTAAACCTCACTTCCAACATCCGTAAATTGGGTGTTTGTGGTGGAAGGTACAGAGTAATGAAATAGCAAAGATTGCTGATCTTTTCAGCTCTATGCTGTGTTAATACATGTGTCCCTATCTTAATCAAAAACCAAGTAATCGGAAACTCTAAAAATTAGAACTGTC
>NW_006921714.1:3533066-3535065 GCF_000298275.1 Orycteropus afer afer | reverse complement strand
CACTACGGAAGTAGGATTGCCCAACCTTCCTTCCGAGGAGTGGCTGGTGGGTTTGAACCACCAGCCTCCTGGTGAGCAGTCAAGTGATACTGCCTCGGAAACCCAAGATGGGGTCGCTATGAGTTGGGTCCAACTCGACAGCACATAACAACAACAACAGTAAACTTCTCCATTTGCTGACCTCATGAATAACCCAAAAGCAAGATAAAGGAGTAGCTATGCCATCTGTGGGGTGTCAGGCAGTTTAAAAGTAAGGAGTACCAAGTATGAAACATCAGGTAAACTTCATAACCAAGAAAGCACCGCAGCGACTTCCATTGAAGGCAGTCAATTCCCTTTCTCAGTGGTACTTCTCAAAACCTGTGAACCAGGCTCAAACGTATCGTTGTTGGGTTACTTCTGACACACAGTGACCCCAAGTGTTAAAGAATAGAACTGCTCCACAGGGTGCGATCTTTACAGGAGCCGATTGCTGGATGTTTCTTCTGTGTTCCCCTGGGTGGGTTTGAACCACAAATCATTAGGTTAGCAGTTGGTCATAAAGCACTTGTGCAACCCAGACAACCTTTTCAAACACTCATAGTCTATGCAGAATTTAGATATTTAAAAAGGCGACACTCTCATTCTTATATCTTCTTGAGACTCCCTTACCTTTAGTGTTCAACTGAATGTTTAAACCTCCATTTCCCCTTCGCCCCTGAATTTTTGGTAACGCTGTAATAAGAGCAATGCCCCCATCCTGTGGTATCCAGGATGCTTCACATGTAACAGGAATCATCTAAATCAATTTCCTGGTCTTATATTTCCCCCACTTTCCATCTGGTGTTTCTTTTCTCTAAATTTCTTCAATGGCAGTCTAATCCTATGACTTTATTTAGTCCTTTGCTGTCATTTTTGCTAAAGTGGCTCAGTCTTTGTCTTCTATTCTGGAATTCCTAGGGCCTGTGGCTAGAAACCAGCAGTGGTTCAAGGAGCAATTATACTTGAACTTAATGGTTACAAAGACTGTAGACGTGATATACCTCAAAATTTTCACTTTTGTGTGTTGGGACTCTGGACAATAAATAGGTGAGATTGAAGTTGAAAGGCTTTAAAATGGTGTCCTCCAAAACTAAGCTGAGAAATGGGACTAACAGTTGAACACAAGGAGTTTAGGAAGGCCAAGGAATCGGAACAACTCTTATGGGAATAGATTAACTATAGCTAAAACAACTGAGTCTTGTAGAGGTTGCAGAATGGCTCAGGTAAGAAAGGACATAAACCATAATGGAAATCCTGTTGTGTGTTTTGGAGATGAGTAGACCTATAACTCAAAATCTGAGGTCATGTTCTCATAGGAATGCTCAGAAATTGGGAATGAATGATGCCGGGGCATTATCCCCTTAAGCTTGTGGTCTATATTGAATTTCAGTGTTCACCCCATATTTTCCTGAAAAGTTCAAGTATTTCTGGTAAATGCAGGGCCAGTAGAAGTCTTATTATTTATGTTCATTGACTTAAAAGTTGCCTACAAGGTCTGGGTTGTGACCTAGGGAAAAGTATGGGTGTGGAATCCTCCTTACAAAAGCCTTTTTAAGGAGACCCTCAGGGGACTGCGAATTGGTAATGCCTCGACTGCTAACTGGGAAGTTGGAGGTGTGAGTCTACCCAGAGGAACCTCTGAAGAAAGGCCTGGTGATCTGCTTCCAAAAAGTTAGCCATTGAAAGCCCTGTGCAGCCCAGTCCTACCCTGACACACATGGTGTTGTCATAACTTGGACTCTACAATGGGTTTTTTGGTTTTAATGACTAATTCAGCATCTTTCTTATATTGCTATACAACTCTTAAAAGAAAACATAAAAATAAATCTTCATAACTTTGAATTAGGCAGTTGTTTCTTAAATATGACACCAAAATACAAGTGACAAAAGATAAGTAGATAAATTGGACTGTAGTAAAGAGCTCTGGTGGCATAGTGCCTAAGGCACTTGACTGCTAACCAGAAGGCTGGTGGTTCAA
>NW_006921714.1:3532102-3532966 GCF_000298275.1 Orycteropus afer afer | reverse complement strand
AACAAAAAAGGAGCTCTGTGGTCCAATATTTAAAGCTTTGGGCTGCTAACCAAAAGGTTGGCAGTTTGAACCCACCAGTGGCTCCATGGGAGAAAGATGAGGTAGCCTGCTTCCATTAAGATTTACAGCCTTGGAAACACTGTGGCGCAGTTCTACTCTGTCCTGTAGAGTTTCTATGAGTAGACATTGACTTGACAATAATGGGTTTGGTTTTTTGTTTGTTTGTTTGTTTGTTTGGACTACAGTAATTAAGACAAAATGGATGTGCCAATAGATCAATAAAACAGCAGAATGTATATACATACATACATATATACGTATGTATGAATTAAAGGTGGCACTAAAACAACAGAGAAAGGATAGTCTTTTCAATAAATGGTCCTGGTTCAGTTGAATTCCATATGGAAGAAAGTAAAACACCATATACAAAATCAATTCCATATATATTTTAGATCTAAATATGAAAGATAAGCAATTATATTTCTAGAAGCTAACATAGGATAATATCTTTATGAGACTGATAGGCACATATTTCTTAAACAAGAAGCAAAAACTACTAAAACACTAAACATAAAAATGATGAGTTAGAATATTTTAAAGTTTAGAAGCTTATATTCCTTAAAATCATCATCAAAATAATTCAAATAGAAGTCAAAGAGTGGAAGAGGATATTTGTACTAAATTTAGCCAGTGAAGTATTTAAAAGCTGAATATATAAAGTAGTTCTATAAATGAGTATAAAAAGACAATCCAACAGAAAATAGGCAAAAACCCTGAAAAGATACTTCAATAAAGAGAATAACTACATGGCCAAAAACATATGAAAAGTTGTAACATTACACTAACAATCAAAAAAAAAAAAAA
>NW_006921714.1:3519730-3525322 GCF_000298275.1 Orycteropus afer afer | reverse complement strand
TTTTTTTTTTTTTTATGTGTGCACTTATTGCTATAAATTGGCCTCTGATCACTGCTTTTGCAGTTTCAGATCTTGGGACTCTTAATGGACTTGAATCAATGGCCTGCCATGTGGTTTGGGAATATCAGGACTGTGCCTTTTTACTTGTCAGCCTAAGCAGCCAGCAGCTGCCTGAGTGAATAAAGCCTCCAGCTTCATTGGGCTGGGAGCAAGAGGTAGAGCTGAAGCCCAAGGTCAAAGGGCTTTCACCCAGCCCCTGGAGCCTGGCACTTTGAACTTGGACTTCTAGCCTGCAAGAATGTGAGGGAATAAACTTCTGTTTATGAAAGCCATCCATTTATGGTATCTTCTGTTAGAACGGCACTGAGGTAACCAAAACAATTCATTAAATGGAACACCACACAACAATGAAAATGAATGAACTTCTGCTGTCAATAACACCATGTATTAATCTCACTATCAGTTAGTGACTGTTGCAGTAAAGACTTCCAATTCATTCCTGCTTCTCTGCATCTGTACCATGGATGGACAGAAGAATGAACAAATCTGTCTTAGAACAGGTATAGCTCCATAGAAGTGAGAATGGCCAGACTTCATCTCTTGTACTTCAGTCATGTTATCAGGCGGGACTGGTCCCTGGAGAAAGGGTATCATGCTTGGTAAAGTGGAGGGTCAGTGAAAAAGAAGAAGACTCTCAATGAGGTAGATTGACACAGTGGCTGCAACAATGAGCTCAAGAATACAACAATTGTGAGAATGGCACAGGAACAGGTGGTGTTTTGTTCTGTTTTGTGTGGAGTTGCTATGAGCCAAGGCTGACTCAACAGCACCTAACAACAACAAAAATATGCCTATGAAAAATTTCTTTACACGCTGACTCTGGGTTTGGTCATATGAATTGATTTGGTCAGTGCGACAATTATAAATTATGTGAGTGTGGACTTGAAAAATGCTTCCATGCTTACTCTCTTTTATTCTGCTCTTGCAACCTTGCTGCAATATGAACAAACTTGGGCTACCTTACTGAATTTCGAGGGATACATGGCCCATCTCCCCAGTCTAAAGTAATAAGGCTATTTCCTAACATATGAATGAAGCCATGTGGAACTAGCTAGCCACCAGCTGCCTACCCATCAAGATAGAAACATAAAGTTTCCAGCTGAGATCACCTGAGCCCACTCCAGACCAGAAGGAAAGCCCAGCATATCGTGATTGAAATTGATGCTTGTTTTTTCCAAGTCACTAAGTTTTGGAGGTAGTTTGTCATTCAGCAAAAGCTAACTATATCCTCATAAACAAGGTAAACACAAAAGAATATATACTATATAATTCCATATATATATACATTTCAATAAGAATCAAAACTACTCTGAGGTTACCTTTGGAGAAGAGTAGTGAGCAGAAGAGGGGAAAGTGAACATATCAGCTATTACTTCATAACAGATTCTTCCAAGGGTGAGTAACATGAACCAATGTGCATGTATTGTTGTTTGTATGGCAGTGGTCAGCAAACTGTGGTGCACAGGCCAAATCCAACCTGTTGTCTATTTTTGTAAATACTTTTTTTTTTGGAAAACACCCACCTCCGCTTATTTGCATATCGTTATGGCTGTTTTCATGCTACAACAGGGTTGAATAGTTGTGAAAGAAATCACACGGCCTGTGTGGTAGTCAAAGTTGTGTGTCAACTTGGCTGGGCCATGATTTTGAGTGGCTGGGCTGCTGGATGCAATTATTCCCCATAACGAAACAGAATGTGGTAGAATCAACTCCATGGTAGAATCTGCTGTGAGCAGCTAATGAATTGCCTTCAGGATGTGGTCTGCTTCCAGTATATAAGGAGATGATTTGAGAAAGGTCTCAAGCTTCTTGGCACATCTGGATCCTGCATTTGGCTGAGTCATCAGTGGCCTGCCATGTTGCCTGCCAATCTTAAGACTATTTCTGGACATGAACTAGTGGCCCACTGTATTGCTTGCTAATCTTGGGAATGTGCAATTTTACTTGTTGATCCTGGGTTCATCAGCCTCAGCAGCCAGCAGCTTTGTGAGTCAGAAAAAGCCTCCAGGTCTAGTGGGCCTAGAGTAGGAGGCAGAGCTAAAGCCCAAGGTCGAGGGGCCTTCACTTAGCCTCTAGAGTCAACACTTTGATCTCAGACTTCTAGCCTCTTAAACCGTAAGAGAATAAATTTCTGTTTGTTAAAGCCATCCACTTGTGGTATTTTCTGTTAGAGGTGCACTAGATAACCAAAAGAGCCTGAAAAGCCTGAAATATTCACTACATGACCCTTTATAGAAGAGTTTGTTGACCTCTGGTTTTGGGTTGGCTGAGCAGTTCTGCTATCACTAGGCCTTGTATCTATCATACAGTCAGTTCAACTAGAATTTTTCAGTGTTCAGGATAGGAAACAGAAGTGGACAAAGTCTCCTGAGGCCTCGGCTTGGAGCTAGCATACTATTATTTCCACCACATTTTATTGGCCAGACCAAGTCAAAAGAATCTTTCAAGGTATATGACCTCTTGATGAGAATATATAAGGAAAGGTCATGTTGTCAGAAGGGACAATTCCCTGGAGAAAGATATCAGGCTTGGTAAAGTGGAGGGTCAGGGAAAAAGGGGAAGGCCCTCAACGTGATGCACTGACAGTGGCTGCAACAATGGGCTCAGGTGTAGCAAGGATTGTGAGGCTGGGGCAGGACTGGGCAGTGTTTCATTCTGTTGTGCATAGGGTCACTAGGAGTCAGAGCCAACTGGATGGCACCTAACAAGAAGACAAAGAAGATAATTGGGAATCTTTTTGTAATGAATCTACTACAGAGGGCTTTCAGAACATTGGTAATATTCCGTTTCTGGTTACATAGGTGTGTGTTCTTCATAATTCATTGACCTGTATGCTTGCCATTTGTGCATTTGTGTATGTTTGATGAACTTCAGCAAAAACTCATTTTTGAAAAGCTGACTCAGAAAGAAACAACTTGATAA
Organism: Orycteropus afer afer; assembly: GCF_000298275.1. Lineage (NCBI taxonomy): Eukaryota > Metazoa > Chordata > Mammalia > Tubulidentata > Orycteropodidae > Orycteropus > Orycteropus afer. The sequence continues at coordinate 3,522,340 of NW_006921714.1, read as the reverse complement.
TCATAACTTTTAAAATATTGAAGCAGTAATTTAAAATCCTCAATAAGGCACTGATGCTTTTATAGATGAGCTTCCACCCAACTTACAAAAGCCGATAATTTTCTACAAACTATTCCAGAGAATATAAGAGATGAAATTCTCTCTATTTCAATTCATGAGGGTAGCATAACTTTGATAAGAAAACCAGAAAAAGCACAAGGAATAAAATCATTGACTCATTTCACTTTGGTTTTCTTCATTCTTCTTTGTTTCAGATGAGGAGAACCCAGTTGTTGCATCTTAGATGCTTGCTTGCAAGCCTTTAAGACCCCTACTTACCAAAGTAGGATGCAAAACAATGTTTTTGTGTAGTATGTTATGCCATGGTCCCCCGCAACCATGATCCCAAGCCTACAGGCCCAAAAGCATAATTTTTTAAGGCACAATTTACAAGAGAAATGCACACATATAGCTATGAAGTACCTAAGAATAACCTAAAAAAAAAAAGATTTCTAAGTTATAAATTGTACTGAGGGACAGTTACAACTTGCTGGCATGTAGACACAGATCTACAAATAGATCTGTAGATCTAATGCAACTCTAATCAAAATCCAGCGAGATTTGTTAATGGTATTTAAACTTCTAACAATATAAGTGGAACAAACAAAAAATGAAGAAGCGCCAGCACATTTTGGTGGAAGATAGGGAGGAAGGACGTGTACTATGTTAACATTTGCTGTGAAGCCATAGTCATTATGGTAGTGATAATTGACCAACAGAATAAGGTAGAAAGACCACAAGCAGATCCATGCATACCTAGAAGGTCCACAGAGGCCATGTTAGCATCACAGATGTGGGGAGAAGAGAGGGCTGTTCAAAATGAGATGAGAAGAGTTGGTTATGCATATAGAAAATAATTAGAATACATCACTGTGCCAAAACATACATCAAGCCTAGCTCCTGAGAGGTTAATGATTTAAATATAAAATCTGTTAGAGGAAAACATAAATCAATATCTTTCTAAAATCAGGGAAGGAAAAGCTTTTTGAAGCAACACAAAAAATACTACCAGGACATACCACTTGCAACTGTCCAGGGACGTTTCCACACAGAAAACAACTTGCTTACCTGCCTTGAATATGAAGTCTCCTATCAATATGGGGGTAAACTCCCTCCCTCGGATCCAGATACACCTAGCACACCAGCCTTTTTGGAACAGGAAAACCCTATTTGGGAGAAGCTTGGGAGCTCTGGTGTTGTAGTGCCTAAGGCATTTGACTGCTAACCAGAAAACTGGTGGTTCATACCCACCGGCCACTCCTTAGAAGGAAGATTGGGCAATCTACTTCCGCAGTGATACCGCCTCGGAAACTCAAGGAGGGGTCGCTATGAGTCAGATCTGACTTGATAGCAGCGAGTTTGGTTTGGTACACATAAACTGCATCCTATGGAGATCTGATGCTCTGTCACATACAATGTCATACAAACTCTGAGATGGAAATCGAGAGTAGATCCAGTAGATGAGGCCTGTCTGTATGCTGTGGTTTGTGTGTGTGTGTGTGTGTGTATGTGAGGTATGTTAGAAGATGGAGAAGACTCCATGACGTTCTCATGCTACATGACATTTCTCATGTAGGAAAGTTAAGCTAACAGGTAATTGCTGATTCTTGCACAGCAGCTCTTGGTGATGTGTTGTCCTTTGATTCCTCTAGGTATGGCTTTCAGTGGACGGCGGCAACACTTTTGAGTTAATAGCTGACTTACATGGGGATAGCATAAAGACGTCTTACCACAGTTTTTATACCTCCGATATTGCTTTTGTTTCCCAATATGGAAATGTTTACTTGACAAAGGCAGGTGAGGAATGCAGACTTTCTAAGTCTAAGTACTAAATGTGGGCCAGGGCTTAGAAGATATGTGAAAAAGCAGCCTCATTAAACAACTAATCCTAAAGTCTCAAACTTTTAAGAGGTGGTGGATTTGTAGGATCTACAGAAAAAGCCTCTTACAAACAGCACAACCCTAAAGAAGGAAAAGCCTGGGCCATCGTGCTATGTTCTCATTTACAATTCCAATGATGTATCATTTTCCAAAAAGACAGTATAACAATATTGTTTTATGACAACTTTATTGAAATATAATTCACATGCCATAATATTCAACTTTTAAAGGGTACAATTCAGTGATTTTTCATATATGCACAAAGTTGCCAGCCATAACCACTGTCTGATTTTAGAACATTTTCGTCATCCCAAAAAGAACCCCATACCCATTAACATTCACTTCCCCTTACCCCCATACCCATCCCAAGCCCCTGATAATCACTCATTTATTTACCTATTCTGGACATTTTATATAAATGGATTCTTATAATATGTGGCCTTCCCCTCTTTCGTCGACCCTCCACCCTACCAAGCATTACATCCTTCTCCAGGGAATGGTCCCTTCTGACAACATGACCAAAGTAGGTATGATGAAGTCTGGCCATTCTCACTTCCAAGGAGCATTTTGGCTGCACTTCCTCCAGGACAGATCTGTTAGTTCTTTTGGCAGTCCATGGTACTTTCAATATTCTTCATCAGCACACATCTCAAAAGCATCAACTCTTCTTCCGTCTTCCTTATTCGTTGT
>NW_006921714.1:3513853-3519405 GCF_000298275.1 Orycteropus afer afer | reverse complement strand
ATCTCAGGTTATTAATGATTCTTCCTCCAATCCTGATGCCACGTTTTTCTTCATATAGTCCAGCTTCTCGGATTATTTGCTCAGCATATAGATTGAATAATGAGGAAAGGATACAACCCTGATGTAGGCATTGGTGAGCTGAAATGGACTGGTTTGGGCCATTTTGAATCAGACAATCATATGATCTACTATACCAGGAATGACAAATTGAAGAGGAATGGTGAGGCATTCATCATCACAAAGGCTATTTCAAGATCTGTCCTGAAGTACAACACTGTCAGTGATAAGAATAATACTCATATGCCAATAAGGAAGACCAGATAATACTACTATCATTCAAATTTACACACCAACCACAAAAGCCAAAGATGAGGAAATTGAAGATTTTTACCAATTTCTGCAGTCTGAAATTGACCAAACATGCAATCAAGATGTGTTGATTATTACTGATGACTGGAATGCAAAAGTTGGAAACAAAGAAGATTTACCAGTAGTTGGAAAATATGGTCTTGGTGATAGAAATAATGCTGGAGATTCCATGATAGAATTCTACAAGACCAATGACTTATTCATTGCAAATACCTTTTTTCAAAAACATAAGTGATGGCTATACATGTGGACTTCACCAGATGGAATACACCGGAATCAGATTGACTATATCTGTGGCAAGAGGCAATGGAGAAGTTTAATATTTTTGGTCAAAACAAGGTCGGGAGCTGATTGTGGAATAGACCATCAACTGCTCATATGCAAGTTCAAATTGAAGTTGAAGACAATTAAAACAAGTCCACAAGAGCCCAAATAATGACCTTTAATATCCCTCCTGATTTTAGAGACCATTTAAAGAATAGATTTGATGCACTGAACACCAATGACTGAAAACCAGAGAAATTGTGGGATGACATCAAGAACATCATCCATGAAGAAAGCAAGAGGTCATTAAAAAGACAAGAAAGGAAGAAAAAAACAAAGTGAATGTCAGAAGAGACTCTGAAACTTGCCCTTGAGCAAAGAGTAGCTAAAGCAAATGGAAGAAATGATAAGATAAAAGAGCTGAACAGAAGATTTCAAAGAGCAGGTCTAGAAGCCAAAGCCAACTACTATAATGAAATGTGCAAAGACCTGGAGTTAGAAAACCAAAAGGGAAGAACGGGCTTAGCATTTCTCAAGCTGAAAGAATTGAGGAAAAAAAATAAGCCTTGAGTTGCAATATTGAAAGATTCTATGGGAAAAATAATGAATGATGCAGGAAACATCAAAAAGATGGAAGGAATACATAGAGTCACTGTACCAAAAAGAACTGGTCGATCTTCATTCATTTCAGGAGGTGGCATATGATCAAGAACCAGTGGTCTTGAAGGAAGAAGTCAAAGCTGCACGAAAGAAATTGGCAAAGAGTAAGGCTCCGGGAATTGACAGAATACCCTTTGAGATGTTTCAACAAGCAGATTCCCTGCTGGAGGCATACACTCAGCTATGCCAAGAGATTTGGAAGACAGCTACCTGGTCAACTGACTGGAAGAGATCCATATTTATACTCATTTTAAAGAAAGGTGATCCTACAGAATGTGGAAATTATCAAACAATATTATTAATATCGCATGCAACTAAAATCTTACTGAAGGTAATTCAAAAACAGTTGCAGCAGTATATTGACAGAGAACTTCCAGAAATGCAAGCTGGATTCAGAAGAGGATGTGGAATGAGGGATATAATTGCTGGTGTCAGATGGATCTTAGCTGAAAGCAAAGAATACAAGAAAGAGAAGAATGGGAATTCCAGAACACTTGATTGTGCTCATGAGGAATATGTATGTGGGTCAGGAAGCTGTAATTCGAACAGAACAAGGGGATACTGCATGGTTCAAAATCAAGAAGGGAGTACATCAAGGTTGTATTCTTCCACCATACTTATTCAACTTGTATGCTGAGTAAATAATTCGAGAAGCTGGATTATATGATAAAGAACGTGGCATCAGGATTAGAGGGTGACTCATTAACAACCTGCAATATGCAGATGACACACCTTTGCTTGTTGAAAGTGAAGATGACTTGAAGCACTTACTGAAGAAGATTAAAGACTACAGTCTGCAGTATGGATTACACCTCAATATAAAGAAAACAAATCTTCACAACTGGACCAATTAACAGCTTCACAATAAATGGAGAAAAGATTGAAGTTTTCAAGAACTTCATGTTACTTGGTTCTACAATCCACACCAATGGAAGCAGCAGTCAGGATATCAGACAACATATTGCATTGGGCAAATCTGCTGCAAAAGACTTCTTTCAAGGGATGAAGAGCAAAGATGTCTCCTTGAAGCCTAAGGTGCACCTGACCAAGCCATTGTATTTTTCAGTCACCTCTTGTGTATGTGAGAGCTGGATAATTAACAAGGGAGATTGACAAAGAGTTGATGCTTTTGAGTTGTGGTGTTGGAGAAGAATGCTAAGAGTACCATGGTCTGCTAAAAGAACTAACAAATCTGTCCTGGAAGAAGTGCAGCCAGAATGCTCATTGGAAGCAAGAATGGCCAGACTTCGTCTTACCTATTTTGGTCATGTTGTCAGGAGGAAACATTCCCTGGAGAAGGATATCATGCTTGGTAAAGCGGCAGGTCAACGAAGAAGGGGAAGGCCCTCAATGAGATGGATTGACACAGTGGCTACAGTGATGGGCTCTGGTATAGCAAGGACTGTGAGGCTGGCACGGGACCAGGCAGTGTTTCGTTCTGCTGTGTGTGGGGTCATTGTGAGTCAGAGATGATTGGACAGCACCTAACAACAATAACAACAGTTTACAAAGGAGAACACAGGAATAAACTAAAGGAACCAACAGAGATATAGAGTATCCAGATATTGGCAGTTGTAGAAAGCTATTACAGTCCCTTTGCTAGAAAGGGTACTGAAGTGATAATAATAATTTTTATTATTATTAACAATTATTATTAAAAAGCATTACCTGTATGCAATCAAAGCTGCCACCCAACAAAAGGTAGAATCTAGGAAGCTCACAGCCACTTCCAGAACTGCGTTACCAAAGCGGGGGCGGGGGGTGAAAACCACTTGGCTCCTCTCTCCTGCTAGTGCCTTTCATTCAGCAAACCAGTCAGAAGCCAGCTGGAAGCACAACAAAGGTACTATCGTTTATAGGCTTTCGTTTCCTAGCACACAGAAAAAAAGTCCAAGAATGGATCAGGAGGACTGGGCAAGGAGGGAATAAACAGCACATGTTGAAAAACAAAATCCAAAATAGATTGAGGAAGAAAATATGGAACTGTGGTAATTCTTCCAGTGACATTTGCTTTATTGATAAATGTATGTCCTGGTAGTGCCTGAGACATTTGACTGCTAACCAGAAGGCTGGCAGTTCAAACCCACCAGCCACTCCTCAGAAGCAAGGCAATCTACTTCTGTAGAGATATCGCCTCGGAAACCCAAGGAGGGGTTGCTATGAGTTGGAATCGACTCGACAGCACTGAGTTTGTTTTTTTCAGATGTCCTGCTGCTTTGTTTCCCTCTTTTAGTGCCAGTAACTCTGTTTCAGTACCAAATGATAATGTTTTGAAGGTATTTTAAAAAGCAGTAAAACTCAACATTAATTGCACTGATGATTCAAGAAACTTGACTGAAGTGATGATACTGTATAAATAGTTGTGACAAAGTACATGCAAAAGAGGCAATTGACTACTATGTCATGGATGCCACTTGGCTGACAATGACTATAAGACACCATTAGTTATACGATGTATGTCAATTTCTAGGACATTAAAATGTGAAAAAATATATATATTTTATCATGTATATTGATGGAATGTAGCATATTGAACTTTAATAATTTGTATCGACTAAGTTTTATTTTTGAAAAGCTTGCTGGTCAATAAGAAAAAAAATATGACTACATATGTTTCTGAGAAAATACTTATGACTACTATTGATACAAAATATTTTAAAAAATGGGAGTGAAAATCTCTCAGGAACTCATGATAAAAAAAATAATAATAAATTAGGGGAAAAGCCAAACTTAAAGCCAAAATAAAAAACAAAAGCCACAAGGTTTTGCCCTCCTTTAAACGTAGTCCAAAATACTATTTCATTATCTAAGTATAAATAGAAATGCATGGAATTAAACATTTTTGTGGAATTATTTATTTTAATCACTAATACTTTCCATAGTGATACTGCCTTGGAAACCCAAGGAGGGGTTGCTATGAGTCAGGTCTGACTCGACGGCACATAATACCAATATAATTTTTAAAATGTATTTACAATCTGAACTGTTTTAGAAAGCAAATAGAATAGCCAATGCATAATAAATATGACAAAGAGGAAAGTAGACAAAGCAGGAAATGTACAAAACAGAAAAACTAAAAGAGGGCTTAGTCTTCAGTTAATACAATGAATGTTATGTACTCAGTGATTCATGCCTGTTCATTGAGTACCTGTAACATGCCAGGCACTGTTACAGTCCCTAGGTGTACAGCAGCCATTTTTCTTGGGGACCTTATGTACTTCTCAGGAAAGACTGGTAATAAATAAGCAAAAATGGCCTGTGTGCAAGAGAACAGGTACTACAGAAAGAGTAAACAAGAATAAAGTGACTAGGAAGAACCAAGGTAGAGGCTGTGTTAATGTGAAAGTGTGTTGTAGTCAGGGTTGACATCTCTCCTAAAGAGTCATGTGAGCAGAGACCTGAAAGAGATGAGAGTATCTGAGGGTAGTGTTGATTATTATTTCTCCATTAAAGGCAGAGTCTCTCTTTAATCCAGACATAGGTTGCAAGGAGAGAAAACTTAAAGGAAAAGTGGAGAGAAAGTAAATGAAGACTCAAGCAAATATGCCAGTTAAACTGGAGATAGGGGGGTATAGATAGTAATTTTAGTATTGAGATGAAGCAAGATTTTAGGCCAAAAGAAAAGGACATGACTACATATGTTTCTGAGGAAATTGGAATTATTAGTCCAAGATGTCAAGTCACTTGTCTTAAATGTGCTCAATGAGTTAATTAAGCCTTGGACAAAGAACTGAAGGTAATCAAGATAACAATGTATGAAGAAACAGGTATGTCAATAAAGAGATAAACTTTTTTTTTTTAAAAAAAAAGGACCAAATAGAAATTTGAGAGCTGAAAAAATACAGTTGCTGAAATGAAAAAAAATCACTACATGGGTTCAGTGGCATATTTGAAGAGGCAGAAAAAAAAAATAATCAGCAGACTTGAAGATAAGGCAATTGAAATTTTCCAGTCTAAAGAGGAGAGAAAAAAAAATAATGAAGAAAAAGGAGTAGAGCCTGAGGAACCTGTGTGACACCATCAAATATACCAATATATGTATAACAAGAATCCTGGAAGAAAAGAGAGAAAAAGGTGCAGAAAAAAAAAAAAGAAAGAAAGAACAACCAATGTCAGTGAAGGCTAACATGGGTATATGGGTGGATAGATGGGTGGACAGGCTGAATGATTAGGTATGTCTATGAAATGGGGAGTGTATCCAAGAACATATATAGGGTTAGCAGACAATGGTCCTATAAGTTTATGTGAATGATCAGAAT
>NW_006921714.1:3509052-3512473 GCF_000298275.1 Orycteropus afer afer | reverse complement strand
AAGAAAATCAAAACTCCAAACCAAACCAAACTCACTGCCATTGAGTTGTATCACATTCATAGCAACTCCTCCTTGGGTTTTCAAGGCAGTATCACTATGGAAGTAGATTGCCCAACCTTCTTTCCAAGGAGTGGCTGGTGGATTTGAACTGCCAGCCTTCTGGTTAGCAGTCAAGTGCCTTAGACACTATGCCCCCAGAGCTCAAAGGCATCTGGAAACAATTAGTTCAAGGATAAGATGGACCATGACCCCAAACCGGAAGAATTAGATGGTGCCCAGCTACCAATCCCAACCACTCAGAAAGGGGTCAAAACTGGAGATCCTGGATAGAGTGGGAGGAAAAATGTGCAACAAAATTCAAAACCACAAAAATGACCAGAATTACTGGTAGGATAGAGACTGGTGGAACCCCTGAGACTATGGCCTTGGCTTACCCTTCAGGCCTAGAAATGGGCTCACTTCCATGGATTCGTTCTCAGCCCAACAGTAGAAAGACCTACATGCAGAACACCTACCCCAGGTTGATGCACCCACCCACTCTAGGGAGATGCACCCCTTAGGTCAATCTGCCCCTTAGAGACATAAGAGGGGCAGTATTCACATAGGGGGAAAGCTGGACAGACAGGAGTGCAAAGTTAAGAAGAGTTAAAGGGACGAGATAGTTACAGGGAGGAGGGGAGGAGAGTTTGTTATGGTTGGGGATGGTAATCGGGGTGTGAAATCAAATGTGCATGAGCTGTTGAATGTAAAACAAATTTGCTTTGTAAATTTGCACCCAAAGCAAAATTTTAAATAAATAAATATAAAAAGTAAATTCATAAAACAATAATTATAAATACACTAAAACCTATAAGAGTTAAACTTGATGAGACTGCTTTGTTTTTCCAGGTCTCACAAGTTTTCTGCATTTGACTGGGTGCAGCCTTACCACTTTTCCATGATTCTCTCTATTAGCAGAAGATATTTGCATTTTCCTTCTTGGGCAGGTTTCTGTCTTACACAGGTTCCAGCTCTCACAGGTTTTACAATATATGCTAATGGTCACACAACGTATAAAGATGCAATCTGTAAGAGTAACAATATAAAAGGGTGGAAAGGCAATGCATAGGAGTACTGTTGGCACACTATTGAAACTCAGTTCTTATTCTTCAAATTAGCTTGTTACAATTTTAAGATGTTAACTGAAATCACCAAGAAAATAAGAAAATAAGTAAAAAGACACAGAATGGAAAAGAAGAAGGAAATCAAAACAATATACAGGCAATCCCCATGTTACAAACATCCAATTTACATGCAATCCATAATTACGAACCAATCCTGGTAAAGCCTATTGTATTAAAAATTCAAGGTACTTATAATGAGCACTACTTTGAGACATGCATTAAAACATTATTATTATTATCACTATAATTATATGTTAAATATGTCTTAATGTATCTGAAAATGTTTAATGTTTCTTATGCATAGAAAGGTACACTATATATGAAGACAAACATTTGACTAACTGATATTAAATATGAACTATATCTAACGTCCACTTTATGTACAAATGCAAGTTAAAGACAGATTTAGGAATAGAACTCATTCATAATCAGGGGAATGCCTATAATACAAAACTCAACTAAGTTTTTTTTAGGAAGTCAGTAGTGGAAGAATTGAGGAGCAAAAACAGATAAAATATATGCAAAACAAATAGCTAAATGCCCGAAGTAACTTCTTATCAGTAATTACTTTAAATGTAAATGGATTGAATTCTCCAGTTTAAAGGCAGAGATTGGCAGAATGGATAGAAAAAAAATGATCAATCTATATACTCCATAAAAGACACTTTAGATAAAAAGACAAATGGAAGTTGAAAGAAAAAGGATGGAAAAAGATAATCCATGCAAATATAAACTCCAAAGAGCTATGAGGTGGCTATATTATTGTCAGGAAAGAAAAAAATAAAAAGAAATGAAAAAAGGTTGGAAGATACAAAGAAGTATATATTGATAAAATATTAAATCCATCAAAAAGTTATGATTATAAACCTATACATACACAACAATAGAATTCCAAAATATACCAAGCCAAAACAATTTGAAGAATTGAAAAGAGGAATACACAGTTATATAATAATCATTGGAGACCGACCTCAGTACTCCACTTTCAATAATGAATAGAAAACCAGGCAGAAAATAAATAGGAAATAGAGGATTCTAACAATACTATCAACCAATTAGGTGTAACATATATAAAATAGTCCATCCACTTTGAACTCGTACTTCTAGCCTCTGAAATTATAAAAGAATAAACTCCTGTTTGTTAAAGGCATCCCATTAGTGGTATATTGCTGTCAAAGCAGCATTAGGTAACCGAAGAACCACCCAAAGAAAGAGAAGGAACAGATGACTTTGCTGGCGGATTTTAACAAACATTTAAAAATGAATGAATACCAATCCTTGTCAAACTCTGCAAAGAAATAAAAGAGGAAGTAACACTAACTAACTCATTCTATGAGGCCAACATTGCTCTAATACCAAAGACAAAGGCATAACAAGAAAAGAAAACTACAGGCCAATTTCCCTTATGAATGAATATACAAGGCAAAATTTTCAACAAAAGGCTACAAAACCAAATTCAACAAAATATCAAAAGAATTACCCACCATAACCAAGTAGGATTTTTCCCAAAAATGCAAAGGTGGTTCCACAAGTGAAAGTCAATCAATGTGTTGTTGCTGTTGTTGGGTGCTGCTCTTGAGTCAATTCCTACTCACAGCAACCCCATGCACAACAGAACAAAACGTTTTCTGGTCCTGCATCACCATCACAGCTGCTGCCATGGCTGAGCCCATCGTTGCATCCACTGTGTCAATCCATGTCATTGGAGGTCTTCCTCCTTTTTGCTGACCCTCTACTTTACCAATCATGAGGTCCTTCTCCAGGGACTGGTCCCTCCTGATCATATGTCCAAAGTACGTGAGATGAAGTCACACCATCCTCACTTTTATGGGAAAGTTATAAAACTTAACTGAAAAACATTAAGACTTAAACAGGTTTATAGATTGGAAGACTCTCGATCTTTTCAGGTGTTAATTTAAATTGAAATGTAGATTCAGTACAATCCAATGAAAATCCAAAAGGTTGGATTGTTTTATGGAACTTACAAGCAGATTCTAAAATATATACGGAATGCAAAGGTTTAAGAATAGCTGAAGAATTTTTGTAGAACAGCTAGGTGGAGAACTTCTACCAGATATTACGTTGTCTTACAAAGCCATAGTAATTAACACAATGTGGTGTTTACACAGAACTAGACAGATTGACCAGTGGATCAGAATAAACTATTCATTCACACAGGTCAGCAGAATAGACGTATACATATGTGGGCACTTGATGGATGCCAAGGATGATACTATAAATCAACAGTGTGGTGTTAG
>NW_006921714.1:3500141-3508557 GCF_000298275.1 Orycteropus afer afer | reverse complement strand
AAGAAAGATTGGGCAATCTACTTCCATAGTGATACTGCCTTGGCAACCCAAGGAGGGGTCCCTATGAGTCAGATCCGACTCGACAGCAGTGAGTTTTCGTTTGAGTTGTATGATATCTGTATCAATAGACTTCTGTTTATCTCCTAATAGGATTGAAAAAATATAGTAAAATTGGATCTATTACTGATAACATTTTCACATTATACTATGACCATTTGGGATTCGTACATAAACTGACTCCAAATTGGTTTGAAGCTGATCGGTCATCATCGGCCACTGGAAGTTCGAAAGCTATTTTTACAAAGGTCAGTGATATAATGTATTGAAACAATTTGTCTTATTTTAAGAATATATGTCGCATTCTATATACAGAATAATGGGAATAAGTTCTTTGGGACAAGTGCTTATTTCTCTTTACTAAAGGAAAAGCCTCCATACATCTTCTTTCAAGGCCCAAACAGGGTTCTATAGATTTAATTCCATGTAGGATATTTTCACACAGGTATATTCACAGCAATACACCACTAGATAGTTTAACCAAGGGCCATTACTGCCAATCCACTTCAAGGATGGGTTTGATTCTGTACCTTCTAAGACTGGTCTTAGAACATGAGTTCTGTGTTTCCCACTGCTTTTTCTTTCCTCTTTCCCATTTACCCTGCTCCACAGTTTCTTCCTCTTCTAATACTAACATATCAAAAAAAAAAAGAGAACTCATTGCCATTGAGTTGATTCCGACTCATAGCAACTCCCTCTGGGTTTCCAAGGTGGCAAATCTTTACAGAAGTAGATTGCCCAACCTTCCTTCCAAGGAGTGGCTGCTGGGTTTGAACTACCAACCTTCTGGTTAGCAGTCAGATGCCTTAGGCACTATGCCACCAGAGCTCCTTGATACTAACATAGAAAAGAATTATTATCTTCTTGAGAGGTGATACTAGATATGGATTTTTATAATAATTTTAATGTATAATATGTCACTTTTAAAGATATACATGCCTAAGACTTCACCACTGGGCAAATACACAGTCATGAAAATTAATACTCAACAATATAGCAGCAAAGACTCAAATAGATTCCCTGCAAAGGAATGAGTTATAATAAAAAGCTGCCTTTTGGCGTGAATGGAAATACAGCTACTTCTCATTTACTGACTATCTCATTACCCATCATTTTGTATTTACAACAATAATAAAAAATCTACTATCTGGCTATTTTGCACATTAATAATATAGGTCTGGCCATAATAAACACCGAGGTGTGAGGCAAGAGTAATTCTGGCTCTGATGGTTAAGGTTATATGGCAACTTGGCTGGGCCATGATCCTCAGTGGTTTGGCAGTTACATATATATGTTGTTATTATTTGCTGTCGAGTCGGACCCGACTCATAGCGACCCCTCCTTGGGTTTCCAAGCAGCATGACTATGGAAGTAGATTGCCCCATCTTCCTTCCAAGGAGTGGCTGGTGGTTTGAACCACTAGCCTTCTGGTTAGCAGTCAAGTGCCTTAGGCACTACGCTACCAGAACTCCCTGCATATATATATAATATATGATATAATTTGGCAGTTATATAATGATGTGGTCATCCTCCATGTTTACACAATGCCAATTTTCACTTAACAACCTGGTCTTTGGAACCTAACTATGTCAGTAAGTGAGGAGTAGGTGTAGAATAAAGGATGAATCTAGTCATAAAAAACCATTCTAATATCACCAGATCAAGACTGTGGTTAAGAGGGCGATGTTTTAGCTTTCTCTGTCTAAGATATATGTAGATGACGAGGAGTAGGAACTTCTTTGTGAGAGTGAAAGGCACATGCTTGATTCTGTGATGGGGATTCTGCAAGTGCACAAAGTAAGGGAGGTGAGAGAAGAACTAACCAAGAAAGCAGTTACCTCAGCTTTCCACTAACCTCACAATTTGTAGAAAATGTCTTCATTCTCTTATGCAGAAATGTAAATTACTGATTTCAAAAGTGCATAGAGATTTTTATACTCAGGATGAGGTCAAGGGGCTCACACTTAGCTGTCTCACCCACCTGTCCCCAAACAAACCACATACATATCCTCTCCAGATGAAAGGAACTGCTGAACTTTGGCTCTTTCTATGTGCCAGGCATGTTGTGAGCTCTTTTCCAAAGTTTTTTATTGCTATTTACTTATGAGGAAAGTGAGGCACAGAGAAGCTAAATAATTTACGTAAAATTACACAATTCATATGTTATGAAATGAGGCATGCATCCCAGACAAATGACTCCAAGGCCTGTGCTCTTAGCTGCTGTACTGCCTTTCACTGGACTTGCGTGTACTTTCCATGGGATGCTCTCGTCACACGCCAGGCTGGGATTCTAACTAATTTTCAGCCTTTTCAGTAATTTTCAAGAGTCCTCAAGCTGTCTGCACTGTCCCACACTTACTCTGTTTGCATCTCTTTTCCATTCACTTCCCTTCTCAGTGAATTCCCAAATTTAAGAGACCAGGAAAAAAGCCATGGTAGAAAATGAGTCTTGGAAGCACTATTTAATAGATGTGTCCCCACCATTCTGCACTATCTAACGCCCACTCCTCATCTCATAGCAATGGGGTCAAACCCTTCATAGCACTTTGGAAATGGTCCCCACCTCTCTTCTCAATCATAAAAGTTCCCAAAGATGAACAGGATCAAGAAAGGAGAAGAGTGTATTGAAAAAAAGACCTGGGGGTCAGAAATCTGGGCCAAAGATGCTCGTGTTGACTGCAAGGGAAAGCCTTATGAATCAAAGGAAGTGAGAAAGGCATATACAACCTGAATCGGAAGACTTAGACAGTAGCCTGCAGAGTCACCAGCATTAGACTAGGGGGGCAGCAGTTTTCAAGAGAGGGGAGGTGCTTCACCACCCCTTTCCTAACAGAACTCCAAATAACCTAGCTGTAGAATCTGCACCTCCACACTCCTCCCCACAACAGAGGTAACTAGGGGTGGCTGGCAATGTCACATTTCCATACAACCTTCCTCTCCAGCCCTCTACAAAGACCACAGGGATCTTATCCCGAGCCTTAGTCATCAGAATTTCTTTTCCTCTTCAACACAAAGGGAGCTCTGGTAGCGTAGTGCCTAAGGCACTTGACCACTAACCAGAAGGCTGGCGGTTCAAACCCACCCGCCACTCCTCAGAAGGAAGATGGGGCAATCTACTTCCGTAGTGATACTGCCTCGGAAACCTGGCCAACTCAACAGCACATAACAACAACAACTTTAACACAAAAATACATTTTCCCTTGCACATACATATTCAAACAGAATAGACTGAGATATTACTCCAGTTGATAAGAAAACAGTATTCCAGTGAACTGGAAATAAATCTGCTCTTTGTGTTTTGTTACTAAAACTCACTGCCATCTAGTCAATTCAACTCATAGTAACCCCTCCTTGGGTTTCCAAGGCAGTATCTTTACAGAAGTAGATTATCCAGTCTTCCTTCTGAGGAGTGGCTGGTGGGTTTGAACTGCCAACCTTCTGGTTAGCAGTCAAATGCCTTAGGCACTATGCCACTAGAGCTCCCCTATTTTGTCACAGTTGAATATAAAAATAGCTTAAATATAATATTTGCTTTCTTTGTATTCCAGACTTCTGACATGGGCTTTGAGACTGCACTTGCTCCGCAGTACATCTCCTTAAATGAAATGATTATTTTTGCGTATGTACCTTCAAATGAACCTGAGGCAACTAAACACACCAAGAGATTCAGTAATATTCACTTTGGAAAAATGCTACATAGCAGGTAGTGATTTGCTTCACATTTATTTAAATTGCATTTGGTTTCTAGAGTCTAAATTTTGACCCCATTTTTTTTTTTTAATAATTGTCTTGGTCAAATTGAGTAAGTCTTTTTTTAGGCACTCTGCATGACCAAATACATTATAGACTCCAAGTTGTCTTGTACAATTCTCCAATTTTAAAAACATGGGGCCATTTATATCAAACTATAGAAGTGTGTGTTTGTCATATTGGGGATCAAACCTGTTTGGACCACACTGGTACTGCTTATCCATAGTTCACTTTCAAGGCAATTGAACATCTAGAGACAAACACATCTAATGTAGTGGGCGCCATCTTGGATGGAATGCTTCATGATACAGAAGTCTTAGGAATGCTTACTTCTACTGAGATCAGCCAGAGCCAATGACTTGAAAACTAATTTTAAGGCCTGCAGACTCTATTTTAAGGACACTATGAATTATTTAATTCCAAAAATCCAACAACTAGGGACCAATTTCAGGTTATAAGAAACTCATCCTGTCTCAAATGTGATGGAACATTCTAGCAGGTTGAAATCTGCAAATCACATATGTATTTAGCTGTCAATAGCTTGTCCCAGAGCAAGCAATTCCACGCACCATGGTGCAGCTAACTCGGAGGTAGGGATGAAGATGGGAATCATATATAATATAACAAATGCTATCAGGCCCCCCCCCACACACACACACACACACACACAAGGACTGTAGAACTTTCTGTCTCTAGGACAACGGTCAGTGGTCTCTAGAGGTGTTTTTTATTTAGATGGCTGCTGTACATATGACACTTTAAATCGGTTCCTTTCTGTTTATGTAGGGATGTTCTCAGAGAAAAAGGGTCTCTTTTCTATAGACTAAGATATCATTACTATTTCTTAGGATGTAATTGGTTTTTGAAATTATATGATAATTCTAATAAAGATCAAAATATTTGAAAACTCAAACAGCACATTGTGTGATCAGAGTCAGTAATTGAAACTTTGCTTTATTTGCAAATGGGCAGATAGGGAATGGGCAGTTCCAAGGAAGGAACACAATGGGGACACAATGATTAAGTGCCCGACTGTCACCAATTTGACAGTTCAGACCCACCAACTGCTCTGTGGGAGAAAGGACAATAAACCACTAGCAATGTGCTCCTGCAAAGATTGAAAAAACAAACAAACCCATCACCTGCCAGTCTATTCTGGCTCATAGTGATCCGATGGGACAGAGCAAAACATAGCAACCCTATAGGACAGAGTAGAACTGCCCCAAAAGGTTTCCAAAGCTGTATATAATCTTTCCAGAAGCAGACTGCCACATCTTTCTCCTCAGGAGCGACTTGTGTGTTTGAACCATCAACCTTTAGCCAAGCACTTAACCACTGAGTGATCAGGGCTTCCTCTATAAAGATTAGAGCCTGGGAAACCCTATGGGAAGTACTACTCTGTCATATACAGTTGATATGAGTCAGAACAGACTCAACAGCACACAACAAAAACAACAGCAAGGCAGGAAATAGCAAAGAACAGGATCAGAGGCCTGGAGAGCAAGCAGTATTTTAGGTGGAAAGTGAAGGATTTGGGAGCTCAAAGTCAAGAGATCAACAACAGGCCAAAGGCAGATACTAGGAAGTAGGAAGTCAGAGTTGGGAGGGAGACATTCAGTTAGTCCACAAATAGTTATTTACCGCTTACAATACGTAAGGCACAAAAGGCTAAGTATTGTGTGATCCCACTTCAATAAAACATCTAGACTAGACAAGTATATAGAGACCAAAGGTTATTAGTGTCGCCAGGGGCCAGCAGGAAGGAGAGGGGAGAGGAGGAGTCAGTGCTTAGGGCACACTGAGCTTCCGTTAAGGCTGATGGTGCCATTTGGGAGCAGGTGAGGGTGATGGTTGAAGAACATAATGAGTGTCCCTGAACTGTACACGTGAAGTTGTTGAAATGCCAGATGTCTTGTTACATATCTATTTACCACACTAACAAGAAAAAGAAAAATAGCACACACTTGTCAAAAAGCTTAAAGGTAAAAACAAACAAAAAACAGCTTGGGAACTTTTAGGCCTCACAGATATTATGCACATAGTCCCTGAACACATTTGAGTACAGGATGGTGTTAGAAATTCTCTCTAGAGACTTTTTCTTTTTCATCCCCTTTCCTTCCTGAGCCAAGAGAATGGGGTCCCCGTAATTTTCTCCATCAGTCGGGTTTCTCTTCCTGGAATAATCCCCAAAAGGATTGCTCTTTGGAGCTCCAGGCCTCATGTGATGAAAAGCCTCACTTGGTGGGGTCCTGATTGCTGCCTATATAAACATTAAATCCTGGTGTCTAATTTGTCTCCAGCCTTTGTATGTCTCAGGAATGTGCAAATTCTTATGCCTGTGTCCCTCCAGGAGGATCCCTGGTGGTGCCGTGGTTAAGAGACTGGCTGCTAACCAAAAGGTCAGCAGTTTGAACTCACTAGCCACTCCTCTTCAGGGAAAAGATGTGGCAGGCTGCTCCCATAAAGATGACAGCCTTGTAAACATGGGTATACGGGTGGAGAAATGGGTGGACAGGCTGAACTGTGAGGTATGTCTATGTAGCAGGGAGTGTACCCAAGACCATGTATAGGTTTGGCAGACAATAAGTGTATTTGTATGATCTGTATGAATTCCCAAGTGTATAGTAGAGTTGACAAGGGACAAAATTGTAGTCACTTCTTGGTCAAAGCCAGCTACCTAGAGGGACCAAGTAGTTGAACCTGTGGGCTCACGACCATGGTCGCAGGGGACATCAAGCTCAATTGGCATAACATACTACACAAAACATTGTTCCACTTCCTACTTTGGCGAGTAGCAACTGGGATCTTAAAAGCTTGCAAGCAACCATCTAGATGCAACAATGGGACTCTCCTCACCCAGAGCAAAGAATGAAGAAATCAAAAAATGTGTGGAAACAATTAGCCCTGGCAACTGGTACACCATCTGATCTGCAGCCTATACACCATGAGACCAGAAGAACTAGATGGTACCCGGCTACCACTGTCAACCACTTGGAGGGGGTCTATGTAGGAGATCCTGGATAGAGAGGGAGAACAATGTAGAACAAAACTCAAAATCATTTGGGAAAAAAAAAGGGGGACCAGGTTTGCTGGTCCGATAGAGCCTGGTGGAACCACTGAGACTATGGCCCCAGCTGCCCTTCAGGTCTGAAACTGAACCTACACCCGTGGCTTCCAGCCAAACAAAAGACAGGCATAGGAGCTAAACATTTACTTGAGGTAGATACACTCCTTGGAGAGAATAATCACGGGAGAAAGAAGGGCTGTTTATGCACAGGGAGACAGCTCAGGGGGCAAGGGTGCATGGAGGGATGGACACAGGGAAGAGGTAACTATGGGGAGCTGTTGCATTGTGGTAAATTGTAGTCAATGTCATGAGACAAAGTGTATGTGAACTGCTGTATGGAAAGTGAATTTGCTCTGTAAACTTTCACCCAAATCACAATTTGAAAAAAAAAAAAAAATAGGGAGGGGGAGATTACAGCCTTGGAAATTTTATGGGGCAGTTCTACTCTGTCCTACAGGGTCCCTGTGAGTCAGAATCAACTCAACAGCAGTTGGTTAATGGATATGTCCCTCAAACACCAAAAGATGTATTTCGATTTATAACCAACCCCCTTGGAGCCCTTCTCGGCTTAATGAGAAAGAGCTCCACTGTCTGCTTGTTTTCTGTGTCGGGTGGAGCAGAGATGAGCAGTGAAAGGTGAAGCCCACCAATGACTTCTGCTTCTTGAAAAAAAACTCTGAAACTTTCATTTATCTTGAAGGAGCTAGGTTCAATTTGATTTTATTTTTTAACATTTTGTGATTGGGGCGATAGTTTGCCGAGCCATTTGGTGTCCCATTCAACAGTTCCTGCACATTTGGTGACGTTGATTGCAATCCCCACAATGTAACAGCACTCTTCCTACTTCCTCCTGGTGTTTATGCTTAGTCCTTCTATCCTATCCCTTCCTGCCTTCTGAGCTTTATCTCTGGGCAAATGCTGCCCTTTTGATCTTACATTTGATTGTTCTAAGAGGATCTACCTCCCTGGTGTCACTGCTCCCTATTGTTTGGCTGAAAATTGAGCTGGGGGCCAGGGGTGTTGAGTTCCAGGCTTGAAGGCTGCCCAAAGGCCACAGTCTCAGGCTCCCACCAGTCTCTATCAGACCAGTGAACCTGCTCTTTTTGGAGAGTACTATTCCGGCTGCAGTACAGAGAACGAGTTGGCAGCTCAGATGGTGGAAGCAGGTCCATCAGTTAGAAGGCTTCTGCCAGACTCCAGATTAACAGTAGTGGTGCTTTAGTTTAGAATGTTGATAGCAGAAGCCCTGGAAGATTTTGTCTTAAGGATACATAAATGCTTAAGTTGGTCATGCATAAACTCTGGAATTGTTGTGCCCAGGTTGTAAAGGAGAATTTCGGAAGAGAAGACGCTAATCCACGCTAATGCAAATGCAATAGGACAGTTTATTAGCTAACTTAAGTCAGGGTTTTTGCTCTTACCAGGTCAGTGGCTTAAGCAAAAGACCCCGTACCCCGTTTCTTTCTCCAATTTATGGAACAATATGGGGAGGGGCAGCACCGGGGCGAGGGGGTACAGGTGATTGGTTGTTGCTAAGGGATT
>NW_006921714.1:3487690-3495992 GCF_000298275.1 Orycteropus afer afer | reverse complement strand
TATGTTTTATTGTGAGTTAAGAGCATTCCTGCATGACATATTTATGTTTTGCTAATTTCTAGAAATTTGAATTTTTTTCCCATTGGAGCATATGATATATTTATGTTCCTGTTTAGTACATGAAGTTTCAAAGCTGAGTTAATTTAATAAAAATTATGGGAATTGTTTAGTGACATATTTATGCTTTATTAATTTACAGAAAGTTGATTAATGTTACATTCCATTGTCACAGAGTAAGATGCACAGCCCAATTTCAGGAAGTTATTTATGACATATCTTATCTATTTCAAAGGTTAGAACAACTTGTAGTTAATGGTTAGAAAGTATTTTAGAAATAGATATTTTCTATTCCTAACTTCAGAAACTCTCTAACTTCACGTGATAAGTGACTTATAATGTTTAAAAGCGCTGTGGAAACATCTTAACAGTATAAAAAGCATTATATTGTTAATGTTGCTAGGTCCCGTCCAGTCGTCTCAACTCATAGCAACCCTGTGTACAACAGAACGAAACATTGCTCCATCCCATGCCAGCCTCACAGTCCTTGCCATACGTGAGCCCATCATGGCAGCCACTGTGCCAGTCCATCTGGTTGAGGGCTTCCCCTTTTTTGCTGACCCTCCACTTTACCAAGCATGACATCCTTCTCTAGGGAGTGGTCCCTACTGACAACATGACCAAAGTAGGTGAGACGAAGCATTATAGGTGCATATATAATGGTGAGGTGCTTTGAGAGCGTCACAAGAAGCATACCTCACAGCAGAAGTGGAGTGGTATGGACGGACTGGGTTGATATTTGGGAGCAGACGCCACAGGACAGTGCAGTGCATCTCCATGATCTTGCTCCATTGTCTGGTGCTTATAAAACCATCTGTGCTTGTTATCGGACCAAACATGGGTTTCTGCCCGGCGCAGTCAGGCCAAACAGTTTACACACGTGGGTCCCTGCCCGGCGCAGTCAGGCCAAACAGTTTACACACGTAGGGCCCTGCCCGGCGCAGTCAGGCCAAAACAGTAGGCCAAAACAGTTTACACACCAAGATTGAGCGCAAGGAGCAGGGGTAGTTTAGCAACCAGATCTAACTCCCCAGATGCCATGAAACACAGCCTTTGTAGGTTTCAGGAGAGGGGGTTGTGCACAGTCACCAAAGGTTGAGGAATTTGGGGCTTGAATGTGAAATGGATGAATCACACTAACTTCCTGTTATCATCTGATAGGGGCTTGGGCAGAGCAGAGAGGGTCCCAAATTCACTTTTGTTCCTTTTTATTCTATTGTGCATGTCATAGCTGCGCCCCCCCACCACCACCGTCAGTTAATTTACAAGTTGTTTCTAAGATACTTCCCTTCTGCCCTACTGGGCAGTTCAAGGACTAGAGTTAATTCACAAGTTGTTTCTAAGATACTTTTAGCAGTCTATCATCTGCAGGAAGGAATGTCTTCCTTTCAATTCTTTAAGCAACTGAATATTCATCTGTCTGGGGTGGGAAAATAGTTGGGGGTAATTTAGTTAGGGGTAATTTAGTTTATTTATCTATTCCCATCCGGGTGCCAGGGTGGGGGAAATAGTTTTTACTTTACTGGTTTCAATTCCCCCTTGGAATAGATACTGTTCCCTACTGTTCCCCATTCTTGGGGAACATTTTACTGGGTTTCATGCTGGTCTTCTGTGAGCTGCATCCAGCTACAGCTGGTCTTATCACTGTGATGTGCTCTCAGATTCTCTTATTGTGACTCATAGCAACCCTATATACAACAGAACAAAACACTGCCGGGTCCTGTGCCAGCCCCACGTTCCCTGCTATACCTGAGCCTATCGTTGTAGCCATTGTGCTTAACAAGGGCAAAAAAGGCATGGGGCAGCTTCCTCTGACCTCCTCACGAGGGGAAAAGAAAATCACCCTCAGCAGCCGAAGCCTGATTCCTGTGAGGTGGAAGTCAGACATACCACCACCCTCTAACCCTTTCTACCTTTTCACCAATTCTCACACCAACCTTCCCTCTCTACTTCTCTACTGGCTCAAAAATGTGTTACAATGACCACACAGAACTCACAGACAATACCCACGATTATAGGGTTTATTAGAGAAGTGTAATAGGTTACAATTCAGGGTCAGAAACAAGTCAGCATACAGTTCTTCAATCAGACCAGCTTCTTCTCAGCCGTGCCCCAGGCATATTTCTCTCTGGCCTCAGCTCCTGCCCTTCTCTGGCCAGTGTTACAAAGCTCTTTAAGCACTTCACTCCACCAGCAAGCCTCTTGCCTAAAGGCGCTCAGCTTTCTCACCCCTTGGGGCTGAACGTCCGCTGCTGTCTCGTGCCATCTCTTGGTTCTGTGGCCTTGGCTGCCACATCTCTCTGCCATCTCTTTGCCTGTCGTCTCAGCACAGGGATCTGAGATCCAAGGCCAGGCTCCACTCCACTCCCAGCTCTTTTCTCTTGATGTCAGTGAGATTCCCCCCTTTCTGCCGCTGGGATGGCTCATTTTAAGCCTAGTGATGGCAAAACTGACCAATCCCCATGTTAGGGTTCCATACACCTTATTTCCAAGGTCCCACCCCCACAAGAGTACCTTGTACCTTATTTACATTATTAACAAGCTATCCAATCCCCTTGATGGACCATAAGCTCCTTACATTAGCATAGTCCCCACCAGTCATCTGATGATGTTGGTCCCAGGTTCTGAAAGGAGTGTCGGCGTGAGGAAGTTGCCACTCACACAATAATGCAAAAACAAAAGGAAAGTTTATTGGCTAGCTTGAGCTAGGGTCTCTGCTTATACAGATGCAGCGGTTTGGGCAAAAGACCCCGTGCTCTACTACAATTACAACTTTATAGGAAAAATACAGGGTGGAGTAACACAAAAGCAAGGAGGTATTAGTCAATAAATGATTGGTTGTTGCTAGGGGGTAGAAAAGGAGGGGAGGGGGTTTCAGGGCTCTGTGAGGTAAAGCCCTGAGGCGTAGGGAACGTGCTGGAGTCCCCGGCACTAATGGCTCCTGGTTAAAGAATAATTACCTGGAGGGCATTAGTACAAAACGAGTGGCCTCACAATGAGAGTCACAAAGACCATGGCTAGAAGAGCCACACCAAGTAACTCACTGCACCACAACAGATACCTGAGATAGAGAGACTGTGGGTAAAGGGATCAGGCAGATACAGAAATGGCAAACAAAAAGCTAAGAATTCAGAAGAAAGTTTGAGGAGTAAGGGTTGGAAACTAAGGTTAGATGGTAGAAAAGAAGAGATTCAGAGCACTAGCAAGGAAGCTGGACCACAGAAGCCAAAAACCTAGTGTAACCTCCATAACAAGTGACACCAAGCCAAAAAACCAAACCCACTGCCATCAAGTCAATTCCGACTCATAGCGATCCCCTCTGGGTTTCCAAGGTGGTAAATCTTTACGGAAGTAGATTGCCCAGTCTTCCTTCTACAGAGTGGCTGATGGGTTTGAACTGCCAACCTTCTGGTTAGCAGTCAAATGTCTTAGGCACTGTGCCACCAGAGCTCCCTATAACAGGTACCACAAATAATAAGATGTTGAATAAAGAGTTGAATCCTTTCCACAGAAGGAGTCAATTAGATATCCATAGGCAAAAAAAGAAGAAAAAATAAATAAATAAATAAATAAATAAATAGTCATAGGCAGAAGACTATATCTGGGTGACAATGGGGAAGCATAGTCCTTCTATAAATGCCGAAGTGTTTAAACAGGAAATACTCTCACCTCATAACATGGTCAGCTATTCTTAAAAATCTTCACAAAATCCTAAAAGTAACCATTTAATGTCAACGTTCCTAGTAAATTGCTCAAAGGGAAAGCGTCATTAACACTTACACAAGAGTTTTTGGTAGAGCTATTCATTAATTCAACAAATATTTATTGAGTGCCTGCTGCATGTCAAGGAGCTTTGGTGATGTAGTGCCTAAGGCATTTGCCTGCTACCCAGAAGGCTGGCGGTTCAAACTCACCAGCTACCCCCACAGAAGGAAGGTTGGGCAATCTACTTCCTTAGTGATACTGCCTTGGAAACCCAAGGAGGGATCACTATGAGTCAAAATTGACTCGACGGTAGCAAGTTCGGCTTTTTGGTTTACTGCATGTCAAGCCCTATGCTTGTTGTTGTTGTTGTTATGTGCCGTCGAGTCGGCCCCGACTCATAGCGACCCCTCCTTGGGTTTCCGAGGCAGTATCACTACGGAAGTAGGATTGCCCAACCTTCCTTCCGAGGAGTGGCTGGTGGGTTTGAACCGCCAGCCGTCTGGTTAGCAGGCAAGTGTCTTAGCCACTATGTTACCAGAGCTCCTTAAGCAAGCCCTATGCTAGACACTGGGAATAGTGATTAAGATAGACAAGGTCCCTGCCCACATGACAGTGTTTCTCTGCTATTCATAAGGTTTTCCCTGGCAATTCTTTGAGAAGTGGATGGCCTCTTCCTTCTTCCTAGTCTGTCTCAGTCTGTAAACTATGTTGAAACCTGTGCACCATGTGCAACCCTGATGGCATTTGAAACATTGATGGCACAGCCTCAAGCCTCACAGCAACATGCAAGCCACCACAGTATGACAAACTGACAGACAAGTTTGTCTCCCTTAGCTGTTCAAAACCTCTCTGCCCTCCCATTACCTGGATCCTGCTGCCTTGTTGTCCCCGGCTTTCCCTCCTTCCTGCCTTTCAGTGGGACCTGTCTCCCTCCACTTACCTGGATCCTGCCACTTTGTCATCTGCCCACATAGAGATTACATTATAATGAACAGAAGCAGGTGATGAGTAGGTAAGAAAAAAAACATACAATAATTCTAGATCTAATTCATACTATTATATTAGAGCTTAAATTCTAAAGAGCTTGGTCTGTGGGAAGCTGTGGTCTGTAGAGGGAGCCTTAACTCCATTTTTAGTCTTGACATAAGTTCAGATGCCATTTCAGTTAGATGATTTCCCCAGTGCTTGTGACCAATAAACTAGGCATGTGGCTATGCTTACAACAAGTCTGGGGCAAGTCCAGTGAGGAGCATTTTGCCCTCAGGAAGAGTATGGTTGAGAGGAGATTCACTAAATGCAGAGAGATACTCACACAAAGAACTAGAGAATTTGCCTGGGCCTAACTGAAGGTAGCCAATCAGAGGCATGTTATAGAATATAAGTTAAAGTTAGTGTCCTGGTGACTATGACTCAGAGTCACATGATCATGAGTCATACAGTGCTCACCATGTAGCCATGTAATCAAAGCCCCAGAAACAATTTTGTAACCTCTTTTAACCTGAAATTGTGTATATAACCCAATCATGATCCTTTTCCTACTTCTGTTGTCCTGCCTGCGACAGTGATGAATTGACCTGCCACCAATCACAATCCTGTGATGATTTCCTTTGCTTTCTATCATGTCTATAATGAAAACCATGGTTGTGATTTGGTGGATTCCATTGACCTCAATACTGTGTGCTTGCTGACAGTTTCTCTCATCTGGATGATTATGTTTGTTTTGTCTACGTCCTGTTTAAGACTTATCAAAATGTCTCTATAGAGCATGTTTGAATCTGAGGTCTTTCTCTCCTAGCACACTATGAATAAACACACTGATAAAATAGTGACAGAAGGGGTGAGGAGTATGAGGCAAGCAAAGAGCCAAGGGAAGTGCTGTCCAAGCGAAAGGAATTGCAAGTACAAATAGAGTGAGGCAAGAAAGTGTGGGGGTGTTTAACAAACAGGAGGTGTCCAGTTGAATAGAAAAATAACAGACATCTTACCTTGATTTTAATGTTTTTCATATCCACAAAACCAAACATTAACCATAAAAGCTGAGCCAAACTGCAAAAGCCTGCCAGACACTGAGCGACAGCAATGTAAATCTGTGTTAACCTACTGAAAATGGGTAGCTGTCAATCATTACCTCCTAACTGATATCTCAAAAAGTCTTATGGTTACAGATGGGTGGAGGGCCAAATTATTAGCAAACAGGCCAGAAGTAATCTGATATCAGTTGTTGTTGTTGTTAGGTGCCATCAAGTCATCTCCAGCTCATAGCGACCTTATGCACAGAAGAACAAAACACCACCCAGTCCCGCGCCAGCTCCATGACCCTTGCTATACTTGAGCTCATTGCTGCAGCCACTGTGTCAGTCCATCTCATTGAGAGCTTTCCCCTCGTTCGTTGACCCTCCACCTTACCAAGTACTATATCCTTCTCCAAAGAATGGTCCCTTCCAATAGCATGACCAAAGTAGGTAAGACAAAATCTGGCCATTCTCTCTTCTGAGGAGCATTCCAGCTGCACTTCCTCCAGGACAAATTTGTTAGATCTTTTAGCAGTCCATGGTACTTTCAGCATTCTTCGCCAGCACCATAACTCAAAAGCATCAATTCTTCTTTGGTCTTCCTTATTCATTGTCCAGCTCTCACATGCATATGAGGCTATTGAAAATATCATGGCTGTGTCAGGTGCACCTTAGTCCTCAAGAAGACATCTTTGCTCCTCAGCACTTGAAAGAGGTCCTTTTCAGCTGACTTACCCACGTGCTATCTGTTGTACCAAAAAAATAAAATACGTGGGAATAAATCTCACTAAGGACATAAAAGACCTGTACAAAGAAACCTATAAATCACTACTCCAGGAAACCACATGAGATCTTCATAAATGGAAGAACATGCCATGCTCATGGATAAGAAGACTGAACATTGTGAAAACATCAATGCTACCCAAAGCAATCTACACATTCAGTGCAATCCTGATCCAGATCCCATCAGCATTCTTTAAGGATATGGAAAAAACAATCATTAATTTTATATGGAAAGGAAAGAGACCTCGGATAAGCAAAGCACTACTGAAGAAGAAAAACAAAGTAGAAGGTCTCACATTGCCGGATCTCAAAACCTACTATACAGCCACAGTAGTCAAAATAGCCTGGTACTAGTACAACGACAGATATATAGACCAGTGGAACAGAATTGAGAACCCAGAAATAGATCCATCAACCTATGGTCAGTTGATTTTTGACAAAGGGCTGAAATCCATTAAATGATGAAAAGGTGGTCTCTTTAACAAATGGTGCTGGCAAAACTGGATAATCATTTGCAGACTAATGAAACAAGATTCTGCTGTGTATAGGGTCACACAACACACAAAAGCTGACTCCAGATGGATCAAAGACTTAAATGTGAAACCTCAAACTATAAAGTTCCTCAAAGAAAAAATAGGAGCAAATTTAGGGCCCCTAATATATGGCTCTCAAAATTTGGCTGGGAAAGAGCTGCATCATCAGAGTAGAATGAATCTTACGATATAGATAAAATAAAGCTTTCAAGTCCTCCATTTGCTGATGTGGCATGACTCAAATTGAGGAGAAAGACGCAAACATCCATTAATAATTGGAACATGGAATGTATGAAGTATGAATGTAGGAAAATTGGAAATTGTCAAAAATGAAATGGCACGCATAAAGATAGATATCCTAGGCATTAGTGAGCTGAAATGGACCAATTATGGATATTTTGAATCAGACAACCATATGATCTACTATGCTGGGAATGACAATTTGAAGATGAAGGGCGTGGCATTCATCATCACAAAGGATGTTTCAAGATCTGTCCTGAAGTACAGTGCTGTCAGTGATAGGATAATATCCATATGCCTACAAGGAAGACCAGTTAATACCACTATTTTTCAAATTTACACGCCAACCACCAAAGCCAAAGATGAGAAAATAGAAGAATTTTATCAACTTCTGCAGTCTGAAATTGACCAAACATGCAATCAAGATGTGCTGATAATCACTGGTGATTGGAATGCAAAAGTTAGAAACAAAGACAAATCATCAGTAGCTGGAAAATTTGGCCTTGGTGACAGAAATAATAGTGGAGATCGCATGATAGAATTTTGCAAGACCAATGACTTATTCATTGCAAATACCTTTTTTCAACAACACAAATGCCAGGTATTCATACATGTGGACTTCACCAGATGGAGTATACAGAAAACAGATTGACTACATCTGTGGAAAGAGGTAATGGAAAAGCTCAATATCTTTAGCCAAAACAAGGCCAGGAGCTGATTGTGAAACAGACCATCAACTGCTCATATGCAAGTTCAACTTGAAGCTGAAGACAATTAAAACAAGTCCACGAGAGCCAAAATATGACCTGGAATATATCCCTCCTGAATTCACAGACCATTTAAAGAATAGATTGGATGCACTGAACACCAGTGACTGAAAACCAGAAGAATTGTGGGATGACATTAAGAACATCATCCATGAAGAAAGCAAGAGGTCATTAAAAAGATGAGAAAGGAAGAAAAGACCAAAAT